>NC_054482.1:48075753-48110753 GCF_017639515.1 Carcharodon carcharias
TCCACACACACACAGACATTCACTCGCACAGACATTCACACACAAACACACTCCGACATACACACACACACACATTCACACACACACACAAACATTTACAAACAAACACTGTCAAATACATACACACACATACACACAGTCATTCACACACACACACATTCGCCTACAGATGTATTAGGACAGACACAGACACAGACATTCTCACACACAGAGTCTCAGACATTTGCACACACACACACAGACATTTGCACACACACAGACACAAACACAGACATTCGCATGCACACACACACACACTCACACAGACATTCTAACACACATTCACTCAAACACAGACACTGGCACAGACATTCACACACAAATATACGTTCAAACACACACAGTCATTCACACACACATGGACATTCACACACACACAGACACAAAGGCATTTACACACACACATTCACACACACACACACATAGACTTTCAAATCACATATTCATGCACACTCACACACATTCACAAACACAGACACACACCAATACATACACAGAGACACATACTCACACAGGTTTACTCACCCACAGACATTCACACACACACTGACATTCACATGCACACAGACATTCACACACAAACACACACTGACATACTCACAGACTTACATTCTGAAACACACACACAAACATTCACACACAAACACTTTCACACAAGCTCACATTCACAGGCATACACTCACATTCAAACACACAGACATTTGCACACACACAGTCATTCTCACACACAGATATTCGCACACATGCACTCATTCACACACTGACATACACACAGACATTTACACAAACACACACAGACAAAAACATTCACACACACACATATACAGACATTCATACACACGCCAGCAAACATTCATACACACACACAGGCATTCACACACACACACACAGACATTTACAGACACACAGACATTCACACACACACACACACACACACACACAGACATTTACAGACATACAGACATTCACACACACACACACACACACACACAGGCATTTACACATACACACAGACATTTACAGACACACAGACATACACACACACACACAGATAATCACACACACACACACTTTCACACACACACAGACATTCACATACACACATTCACACACACACACACACACGCACACAGACATTTACAAACACACACACCCCCACAGAGACATTTACACACACACACCCACACACACACATTCACACACACACATACATACACACACACAGGCACACACATTCACACACAAACACAAACATTCACACACGGACACGCACAGACATTCACGCACGCCCACACATCGACATTCAAGCACACATACACAGACATACACACACAGAGACACACACACATTCACACACACATACAGACATTCACACACTCACAGACATTCACACACACACATACAGACATTCACACACAGATGCAGACATTCACACACACACAGACATTCTCACACATGCACAGACATTCATACACACAGACATTCATGCACACACACACACACACACACACACACACACAGACTTTCACACACTCACACATTCACGCACACTCACACACATTCACAAACACAGACACACACCAATTCATACACAGAGACACATACTCACACAGGTTCACTCACCCACAGACATTCACACACACACTGACATTCACATGCACACAGACATTCACACACAAACACACACTGACATACTCACAGACTTACATTCTGAAACACACACACAAACATTCACACACAAACACTTTCACACATGCTCACATTCACAGGCATACACTCACATTCACACACACACAGACATTTGCACATACACAGCCATTCTCACACACACAGATATTCGCACACATGCACTCATTCACACAAACACACAAACATTCATACACATACACACAGACATTCACAGACATTCACAAAGACATTCGCACACACACAGATATTTGCAAACATGCAGTCATTTGCACACACATACACAAAGACAATCACACAAACACACACAGTCACAAACATTCACACACACACACAGATACAGACATTCATACACACACACACAATCATTCATACACACACACAGGCATTCACACACAGACATTTACCGACACACAGACATTCACACACACACACACACACACACACACAGATACAAACACACAGATATTCACACACATTCACACACACACACTTAGACATTCACATACATACATTCACACATGCACACAGACATTTACACACACACACACACCCACACAGACATTTACACACCCACCCCCACACACAGGTATTCACAGACACACAGACATACACACACACACACCCACACACAGACATTCACACACACATAGACATGCACACACAAAGACACACACATTCGCATTCACACACAAACACAGATATTCACATACACATTCACACACGCACACACACAGACATTCACACACACCCACACACAGACATTCACACAGACACACACACACACAGACATACACACATACACAGACATACACACACAGACACACACACACATTCACACACACACAGACATTTACACACTCACACAGACATTCACACACACACACAGACATTCTCACCCATGCAGTCATTTGCACACACACACAGACACAGACATTCATACACACACACACAGATATTCACACACACAGACATTTACAGACACACAGCCATTCACACACACACACACACACACACACACATTCACACACACAGACACACACACAGATGCACACACACAGACATTCACTCACCCACACAGACACACACACACAGACATTCACATACACACATTCACAGACACACACAGACATTTACACACACACACACACACACCGACACAGACATTTACACACACACAACCACACACAGACATACACACACACACAGACACACACACTCATTCACACACAAACACAGACATTCACACACACATTCACACGCGCACACACTCAGACATTCATGCACACTCACACGTAGACATTCACACACACACAAACAGACATACACATGCAGAGACACACACACATTCACACACACACACACACACAGACATTCACACACTCACAGACATTCACACACTCACAGACATTCACGCACACACACACAGACATTCACACACAGATGCAGACAATCACACACACATAGACATTCACACAAACACACACACACAGACATTCACACACACACTGACATTCACACACACACACAGACGCAGACACAGACATTCACACACACACGCACACAGACACAGACATTCACACACACACACATTCACACACACTCACACAGATTCACAAACACAGACACACACAGATTCACACACACACAGACATCCACACACACACACACACACACAGACATTCACTCGTACAGACATTCACACACAAACACACACCGACATACTCACACAGACACATTCACACACACACACAAACATTTACACACAAACACTGTCACATACATTCACACACACACACACATTCGCACACAGACACATTAGCACAGACATACACACAGACATTCTCACACACAGACTCTCAGACATTCGCGCACACACACACAGAAATTCGCACACACACAGACACAAACACAGACATTCGCATGCACACACACACACACTCACACAGACATTCTCACACACACTCACTCAAACACAGACACGGGCACAGACATTCACACACAAATATACTTTCACACACACACACACGCACACACACACAGACATTCACACACACACAGTCATTCACACACTCATGGACATTCACACACACACAGACACAAAGACATTTACATACACACACACACACACACACAGACACAAAGACATTTACACACACCCACACATTCACACACACACACATAGACTATCACACACACACATTCACGCACACTCACACACATTCACAGACACAGACACACACCGATTCATACATAGAGACACATACTCACACAGGTTCACTCACCCACAGACATTCACACACACACAGACATTCACACACACACACACACACAGACATTCACACACAGGTGCAGACATTCACACACACACAGACACAAAGGCATTTACACACACACGTTCACACACACACACATAGACTTTCACACACACACATTCACGCACATTCACACACATTCACAAACACAGACACACACCAATTCATACACAGGGACACATACTCACACAGGTTCACTCACCCACAGACATTCACACACACACTGACATTCACATGCACACAGACATTCACACACAAACACACACTGACATACTCACAGACTTACATTCTGAAACACACACACAGACATTCACACACAAATAAACTTTCACACACACACACACACAGACATTCACACACACACAGTCATTCACACACACACACATTCACACACACACACACATAGACTTTCAAATCACATATTCACGCACACTCACACACATTCACAAACACAGACACACACCGATACATACACAGAGACACATACTCACACAGGTTTACTCACCCACAGACATTCACACACACACTGACATTCACATGCACACAGACATTCACACACAAACACACACTGACATACTCACAGACTTACATTCTGAAACACACACACAAACATTCACACACAAACACTTTCACACAAGCTCACATTCACAGGCATACACTCACATTCAAACACACAGACATTTGCACACACACAGTCATTCTCACACACACAGATATTCGCACCCATGCACTCATTCACACACTGACATACACACAGACATTTACACAAACACACACAGACAAAAACATTCACACACACACACATATACAGACATTCATACACACGCCAGCAAACATTCATACACACACACAGGCATTCACACACACACACACAGACATTTACAGACACACAGACATTCACACACACACACACACACAGACATTTACACACATACAGACATTCACACACACACACACACACACACACATAGGCATTTACACATACACACAGACATTTACAGACACACAGACATACACACACACACACACAGATAATCACACACACACATACACACACACACTTTCACACACACACACAGACATTCACATACACACATTCTCACATACACACACACACACACACAGACATTTACAAACACACACACCCCCACAGAGACATTTACACACACACACCCACACACACACATTCACACACACGCAGACATACACACACACAGGCACACACATTCACACACAAACACAAACATTCACACACGGACACGCACAGACATTCACGCACGCCCACACATCGACATTCAAGCACACGTACACAGACATACACACACAGAGACACACACACATTCACACACACATACAGACATTCACACACTCACAGACATTCACACACACACATACAGACATTCACACACAGATGCAGACATTCACACACACACACAGACATTCTCACACATGCACAGACATTCATACACACAGACATTCATGCACACACACACACACACACACACAGACTTTCACACACTCACACATTCACGCACACTCACACACATTCACAAACACAGACACACACCATTTCATACACAGAGACACATACTCACACAGGTTCACTCACCCACAGACATTCACACACACACTGACATTCACATGCACACAGACATTCACATACAAACACACACTGACATACTCACAGACTTACATTCTGAAACACACACACAAACATTCACACACAAACACTTTCACACATGCTCACATTCACAGGCATACACTCACATTCACACACACACAGACATTTGCACATACACAGCCATTCTCACACACACAGATATTCGCACACATGCACTCATTCACACATACACAGAAACATTCATACACATACACACAGACATTCACACAAACACACACAGACACAAACATTCACACAGATACAGACATTCATACACACGCACACAAACATTCACACACACACACACACACACACACAGAAACACACACACAGAAATTCACACACAATCACACACACACACACACACACATTGACATTCACATGCACACATTCACACACGCACACATACATTTACACAGACACACACCTACACAGACATTTACACACACACACCCACACACAGACATTCACACACACACACAGACATACACACACACACACACACTCAGACATACACACACAGAGGCACACACACATTCACACACGCAAAGACATTTACACACTCACACAGACATTCACACACAAACACAGACATTTGCACACAGATGCAGACATTCACACACACTCAGACATTCTCACCCATGCAGTCATTTGCACACACACACACACACAGACACAGACATTCATACACACACACAGATATTCATACAGACACACACACAGACATTTACAGACACACAGACATTCACACACACACGCGCACACACTCACACACACACACACACACACACACACACAGATGCACACACACAGACATTCACTCACCCACACAGACACACACACACACAGACATTCACATAAACACATTCGCAGACACATACAGACATTTACACACACACACCCCTACACAGACATTTACACACACAAACCCACACAGACATTTACACACACACCCCCACACACAGACATACACACACACAGACACACACACACTTTCACACACAAACACAGACATTCACACACACACATTCACACACGCACACACTCAGACATTCCTGCACACTCACAAATAGACGTTCACACACAAACACAGACATACACACAGAGAGACACACACAGATTCACACACAAACACACACAGACATCCACACACTCACAGATATTCACACACTCACAGAAATTCACGCACACACACACAGACATTCACACACAGATGCACACAATCACACACACATAGACATTCACACAAACACACACACACAGACATTCACACACACACTGACATTCACACACACATTCATACACACTCACACAGATTCACAAACACAGACACACACAGATTCACAAACACACAGACATCCACACACACACAGACATTCACTCGCACAGACATTCACACACAAACACACTCCGACATACACACACACACACATTCACACACACACACAAACATTTACACACAAACACTGTCAAATACATACACACACACATACACACAGTCATTCACACACACACACACACACACATTCGCATACAGACGTATTAGGACAGACACAGACACAGACATTCTCACACACAGACTCTCAGACATTTGCACACACTCACACAGACATTCTAACACACATTCACTCAAACACAGACACTGGCACAGACATTCACACACAAATATACGTTCACACACACACAGTCATTCACACACACATGGACATTCACACACACACAGACACAAAGGCATTTACACACACACGTTCACACACACACACATAGACTTTCACACACACACATTCACGCACACACACACACATTCACAAACACAGACACAGACCAATTCATACACAGAGACACATACTCACACAGGTTCACTCACCCACAGACATTCACACACACACTGACATTCACATGCACACAGACATTCACACACAAACACACACGGACATACTCACAGACTTACATTCTGAAACACACACAAAGACATTCACACACAAATAAACTTTCACACACACACACACACAGACATTCACACACACAGTCATTCACACACACATGGACATTCACACACACACAGACACAAAGGCATTTACACACACATTCACACACACACACACTTTCACACACACACAGACATTCACATACACACATTCACACACACACACACACACACACACAGACATTTACAAACACACACACCCCCACAGAGACATTTACACACACACACCCACACACACACATTCACACACACACAGACATACACACACACAGGCACACACATTCACACACAAACACAAACATTCACACACGGACAAGCACAGACATTCACGCACGCCCACACATCGACATTCAAGCACACATACACAGACATACACACACAGAGACACACACACATTCACACACACATACAGACATTCACACACTCACAGACATTCACACACACACATACAGACATTCACAAACAGATGCAGACATTCACACACACACACAGACATTCTCACACATGCACAGACATTCATACACACAGACATTCATGCACACACACGCACACACACAGACTTTCACACACTCACACATTCATGCACACTCACACACATTCACAAACACAGACACACACCAATTCATACACAGAGACACATACTCACAAAGGTTCACTCACCCACAGACATTCACACACACACTGACATTCACATGCACACAGACATTCACACACAAACACACACTGACATACTCACAGACTTACATTCTGAAACACACACACAAACATTCACACACAAACACTTTCACACATGCTCACATTCACAGGCATACACTCACATTCACACACACACAGACATTTGCACATACACAGCCATTCTCACACACACAGATATTCGCACACATGCACTCATTCACACAAACACACAAACATTCATACACATACACACAGACATTCACAGACATTCACAAAGACATTCACACACACACAGATATTTGCACACATGCAGTCATTTGCACACACATACACAAAGACAATCACACAAACACACACAGTCACAAACATTCACACACACACACAGATACAGACATTCATACACACACACACAAACATTCATACACACACACAGGCATTCACACACAGACATTTACCGACACACAGACATTCACACACACACACACAGATACAAACACACAGATATTCACACACATTCACACACACACACTTAGACATTCACATACATACAATCACACATGCACACAGACATTTACACACACACACACACACACACACAGACATTTACACACCCACCCCCACACACAGGTATTCACAGACACACAGACATACACACACACACACCCACACACAGACATTCACACACACATAGACATGCACACACAAAGACACACACATTCGCATTCACACACAAACACAGATATTCACATACACATTCACACACGCACACACACAGACATCCACACACACCCACACACAGACATTCACACAGACACACACACACACAGACATACACACATACACAGACATACACACACAGAGACACACACACATTCACACACACACAGACTTTTACACACTCACACAGACATTCACACACACACACAGACATTCTCACCCATGCAGTCATTTGCACACACACACACAGACACAGACATTCATACACACACACACAGATATTCACACACACAGACATTTACAGACACACAGACATTCACACACACACACACACATTCACGCACACACACACACACACACAGATGCACACACACAGACATTCACTCACCCACACCGACACACACACACACAGACATTCACATACACACATTCACAGACACACACAGACATTTACACACACACACACACACACACACCGACACAGACATTTACACACACACACCCACACACAGACATACACACACACAGACACACACACTCATTCACACACAAACACAGACATTCACACACACACATTCACACACGCACACACTCAGACATTCATGCACACTCACACATAGACATTCACACACACACACACAGACATACACACACAGAGACACACACACATTCACATACACACAAACACAGACATTCACACACTCACAGACATTCACACACTCACAGACATTCACGCACACACACACAGACATTCACACACAGATGCAGACAATCACACACACATAGACATTCACACAAACACACACACACAGACATTCAGACACACACTGACATTCACACACACACAGACGCAGACACAGACATTCACACACACACGCACACAGACACAGACATTCACACACACACACATTCACACACACTCACACAGATTCACAAACACAGACACACACAGATTCACACACACACAGACTTCCACACACACACACACAGACATTCACTCGCACAGACATTCACACACAAACACACACCGACATACTCACACACACACATTCACACACACACACACACAAACATTTACACACAAACACTGTCACATACATTCACACACACACACACATTCGCACACAGACACATTAGCACAGACACACACACAGACATTCTCACACACAGACTCTCAGACATTCGCGCACACACACACAGAAATTCCCACACACACATACACAAACACAGACATTCGCATGCACACACACACACACTCACACAGACATTCTCACACACACTCACTCAAACACAGACATGGGCACAGACATTCACACACAAATATACTTTCACACACACACACACGCACACACACACAGACATTCACACACACACAGTCATTCACACACTCATGGACATTCACACACACACAGACACAAAGACATTTACATACACACACTCACACACACACAGACACAAAGACATTTACACGCACCCACACATTCACACACACACACATAGACTATCACACACAAACATTCACACACAAACACTTTCACACATGCTCACATTCACAGGCATACACTCACATTCACACACACACAGACATTTGCACATACACAGCCATTCTCACACACACAGATATTCGCACACATGCACTCATTCACACATACACATAAACATTCATACACATACACACAGACATTCACAAAAACACACACAGACACAAACATTCACACACACACACAGATTCAGACATTCATACACACGCACACAAACATTCACACACACACACAGGCATTCACACACAGACATTTACAGGCACACAGCCATTCACACACACACACACAGATACACACACACAGATACACACACACAGAAATTCACACACATTCACACACACACACACACACACACATTGACATTCACATACACACATTCACACACGCACAGACATTTGCACATACACAGCCATTCTCACACACACAGATATTCGCACACATGCACTCATTCACACATACACATAAACATTCATACACATACACACAGACATTCACAAAAACACACACAGACACAAACATTCACACACACACACAGATTCGGACATTCATACACACGCACACAAACATTCACACACACACACAGGCATTCACACACAGACATTTACAGGCACACAGCCATTCACACACACACACACACACACACACACACAGATACACACACACAGAAATTCACACACATTCACACACACACACACACACACACATTGACATTCACATACACACATTCACACACGCACACAGACATTTACACACACACACACCTACACAGACATTTACACACACACCCCCACACACAGATATTCACACACACACAGACATACACACACACCCACACACAGACATTCATACACACATAGACATACACTCACAAAGACACACACATGCATTCACACACAAACACATATATTCACAAACACATTCACACACGCACACATACAGACATTCACACACACCCACACCCAGACATTCACATACACACACACACACACATAGACACACACACACAGACATACACCCACAGAGACACACACACATTCACACACGCACAGACATTTACACACTCACACAAACATTCACACACACACACAGACATTTGCCCACTGATGCAGACATTCACACACACACAGACATTCTCACCCATGCAGTCATTTGCACACACACACACACACTCACACAGACACACAGACACAGACATTCATACACACAGACACAGATATTCATACACATACACACACAGACATTCACACACACAGACATTTACAGACACACAGACATTCACACACACACACACGCACAGATGCACATACACAGACATTCACTCACCCACACAGACACACACACACACAGACATTCACATAAACACATTCTCAGACACACACAGACATTTACGCACACACACCCCCACACAGACATTTACACACACACACACCCACACACAGACATACACACACACACAGACACACACACACATTCACACACAAACACAGACATTCACACACACACATTCACACACGCACACACTCAGACATTCATGTACACTCACACATAGACATTCACACACACACAGACATAAACACACAGAGACACACACACATTCACACACATTAACACAGACATTCACACACTCACAGACATTCACACACTCACAGACATTCACGCACACACACACAGACATTCATAAACACACACAGACATTTACACACACACACACAGACATTTACAGACACACAGACATTCACACACACACACACACGCACACACACACACAGATGCACACACACAGACATTCACACACACACACACATACACACACACATTCACACACACACACAGACATTCACATACACACACACATACACACATTCACACAAACACACACAGACATTTACACCCCCACACCCCCACAGAGACATTTACACACACACACCCACACACAGACATTCACACACACACAGACATACACACACAGGCACACACATTCACACACAAACACACACATTCACACACGGACACACACAGACATTCACTCACACCCACACATCAACATTCATGCACACATACACAGACATACACACACAGAGAAACACACACATTCACACACACATACAGACATTCACACACTCACAGACATTCACACACACACACAGATATTCACACACAGATGCAGACATTCACACACACACAGACATTTTCACACACGCACAGACATTCATACACACACACAGGCATTCATACACACACGCACACACACACAGACTTTCACACACACACACATTCACGCACACTCACACACATTCACAAACACAGACACACACCAATTCATACACAGAGATACATACTCACACAGATTCACTCACCCACAGACATTCACACACACACTGACATTCACATGCACACAGACATTCACACACAAACACACACTGACATACTCACAGACTTACATTCTGAAACACACACACAAACATTCACACACAAACACTTTCACACATGCTCACATTCACAGGCATACACTCACATTCACACACACACAGACATTTGCACATACACAGCCATTCTCACACACACAGATATTCGCACACATGCACTCATTCACACATACACACAAACATTCATACACATACACACAGACATTCACAAAAACGCACACAGACACAAACATTCACACACACACACAGATACAGACATTCATACACACGCACACAAACATTCACACACACACACACAGGCATTCACACACAGACATTCACAGACACACAGCCATTCACACACACACACACACACACGCACAGATACACACACACAGACATTCATACACATTCACACACACACACATTGACATTCACATACACACATTCACACACGCACACAGACATTTACACACACACACACCTACACAGACATTTACACACACACCCCCACACACCGATATTCACACACACACAGACATACACACACACCCACACACAGACATTCATACACACATAGACATACACACACAAAGACACACACATGCATTCACACTCAAACACATATATTCACAAACACATTCACAAACGCCCACATACAGACATTCACACACACCCACACCCAGACATTCACATACACACACACACACACACTCAGACATACACACACAGAGACACACACACATTCACACACGCACAGACATTTACACACTCACACGAACATTCATACACACATACAGAAATTTGCCCACTGATGCAGACATTCACACACACACAGACATTCTCACCCATGCAGTCATTTGCACACACACACTCACACACACACACACTCAAACACACACACACAGACACAGACCTTCATACACACACACACAGATATTCATACACATACACACACAGACATTCACACACACACACACAGATACACACACAGATATTCACACACATTCACACACACACACACACACACATTGACATTCACATACACACATTCACACACGCACACAGACATTTACACACACAAACACCCACACAGACATTTACACACACACACACACAGAAATACACACACACACACCCACACACAGACATTCACACACACATAGACATACACACACAAAGACACACACATGCATTCACACACAAACACAGATATTCACACACACATTCACACATGCGCACATACAGACATTCACGCACAACCACACACAGACATTCACACACACACACACACACACAGACACACACACACACACACACAGACATGCACACACAGAGACACACATTCACACACGCACAGACATTTACACACTCACACAGACATTCACACACACACACACAGACATTTGCACACATTTGCAGACATTCACACACACACAGACATTCTCACCCATGCAGTCATTTGCACACACACACACACACAGACATTCATACACACACACACAAAGACATTCACACACACAGACATTTACAGACACACAGACATTCACACACACACACACACACACACACACACACACACACAGAGATGCACACACAAGACATTCACTCACCCACACAGACACACACACACACAGACATTCACATACACACATTCGCAGACACACACAGACATTTACACACACACACCCCCAAACAGACATTTACACACAAACACCCACACACAGACATACACACACACAGACACACACACACTTTCACACACAAACACAGACATTCACACACAGACATTCACACACACACACAGATATTCACACACACAAACACAGACATTCACACACACACACACACCGACATTCACACACACACACACACATTCACACACACACACAGACATTCACACACACACACAGACATTCACACGCACACACACAGACATTCACACACACACACACACAGACATTCGCACACACAAACACACGGATACACATATTCACACACACAGACATTCACTCAGACACAGACATTCACACACACACAGACATTCAGACACACAAACACACAGTCATTCACACATACACACACAGACATTCAGACACACACACACACACACACAGACATTCACACATAGACACACAGACATTCAGACACACACACACACACAGACATTCAGACACACACACATATATTCACACAAACACACAGACATTCACACACACACAAGCAGACATTTAAACACACACACACACAGACATTCACACACACACACAGACATTCACACACACACAGACACACAGACATTCACACACACACACAGACATTCACACACACACACGCACACACACACCCAGTGTCATTCACACACACACACACAGACATTCACACACATACACACAATCATTCACACACTCTCAGACATTTGCACACAGATACACACAGTCATTCGCTCTCACACACACAGACATTCACACACACACACACACACAGACATTCACACACACACACACAGACACAGACATTCACACACACACACTCACACACACACAAACATTCACACTCACTCACCCACAGACAGGCACAGACATTCACACATGAACATACTTTCACACACACACACATACACACAGATATTCGCACAGACACAGACATTCTAACAGACACAGGAATTCACACACACATCCACACACACAAACAGAAATTCACACACATACACACAGACATTCACACACACAAACAAAGACATTCACACGCACACTCAGACATTCACACACACACATTAACATTCACACACACAGACATTCACACACACAGACATTCACACACGCAGACACAGACATTCTCACACACACACACAGACATTCACACACACACACACACAGACATTTACACACACACACACAGACATTCACACACACACACAGACATTCACACACACACACACACACACAGACATTCACACACACACACAGACATTCACACACATTCACACACACACACAGACATTCACACACACACACAGACATTCACACGCACTTGCACTCACACACACATACATTCACGCACACATACACTCATGCACACATACACTCATGCACACATACACATGCACATTCTTACACACTCACACACATTCACAAACACAGACACACACAGATTCACACACAGACACACACACAGACATACACAAACAAACACCTAGACATTCACACACACAGACACACACTTCCACGCACAAACATTCACAGGCGCACACTCACATTCACAAACCAAGACATTTGTACGCACACAGACATTCGCAGAAACACACAAACATTCACACACCTACAGACTGACAATCACACACACACACAGACATTCACACACACTCAGACATTTGCACACACATACACAAAGTCATTCGCTCACACACACACAGACATTCACACACACACACACACTCACACACAAACACTCATGTCCACACACAAACATTCACAGGTACACACTCACATTCAGAAACACCCAGACATCCGTACACACACAGACATTCGCAGAAACAAATGAACATTCACACACATACACACTGACATTCACACACACAGACATTCACACACACTCAGACATTTGCATACACACACACAGACATTCACACACACTCAGACATTTGTACACACATACACCCAGTCATTCACTCACACACACACACACACACACACACACACCTTCGCACACACACATATCTGCATGCACACACACACACAGACATTCTCACACACAGATGTCCGCGCGCACACACACACAGACATTTGCACACGCACATACAGGCATTAGCGCAAACACACACACACACACACAGAAATTCGCACAGACACAGACATTCTAACAGACACAGGAATTCACACACACATCCACACACACAAACAGAAATTCACACACATACACACAGACATTCACACACACAAACAAAGACATTCACACACACACTCAGACATTCACACACACACATACAAACAGACATTCACACACACACATTAACATTCACACGCTCCCACATGGACGTTCACACACACACATTAATATTCACACACACAGACATTCACACACACTCACAGACATTCACACACACAAACACACGGATACACATATTCACATACACAGATATTCACTCAGACACAGACATTCACACACACACAGGCATTCACACACACAAACACACAGACATTCACACATACACACACAGACGTTCAGACACACACACACACACACAGACATTCACAAACACACACAGACATTCACACACACACAGACACACAGTCATTCACACACACACACACACACATTCACACACACACACATTCACACACACACACATGCACACACACCCAGAGTCATTCACACACACACACAGACATTCACACACACACACACACACAGACATTTACACACACACACAGACACACAGACATTCACACACACACACTCACACACACACAAACATTCACACTCACTCACACACAGACAGGCACAGACATTCACACATGAACATACTTTCACACACACACACATACACACAGATATTCGCACAGACACAGACATTCTAACAGACACAGGAATTCACACACACATCCACACACACAAACAGAAATTCACACACATACACACAGACATTCACACACACAAACAAAGACATTCACACGCACACTCAGACATTCACACACACACATTAACATTCACACACACAGACATTCACACACACAGACATTCACACACGCAGACACAGACATTCTCACACACACACACAGACATTCACACACACACACACACAGACATTTACACACACACACACAGACATTCACACACACACACACACACACAGACATTCACACACACACACAGACATTCACACACATTCACACACACACACAGACATTCACACACACACACAGACATTCACACGCACTTGCACTCACACACACATACATTCACGCACACATACACTCATGCACACATACACTCATGCACACATACACATGCACATTCTTACACACTCACACACATTCACAAACACAGACACACACAGATTCACACACAGACACACACACAGACATACACAAACAAACACCTAGACATTCACACACACAGACACACACTTCCACGCACAAACATTCACAGGCGCACACTCACATTCACAAACCAAGACATTTGTACGCACACAGACATTCGCAGAAACAAATGAACATTCACACACATACACACTGACATTCACACACACAGACATTCACACACACTCAGACATTTGCATACACACACACAGACATTCACACACACTCAGACATTTGTACACACATACACCCAGTCATTCACTCACACACACACACACACACACACACACACACCTTCGCACACACACATATCTGCATGCACACACACACACAGACATTCTCACACACAGATGTCCGCGCGCACACACACACAGACATTTGCACACGCACATACAGGCATTAGCGCAAACACACACACACACACACAGAAATTCGCACAGACACAGACATTCTAACAGACACAGGAATTCACACACACATCCACACACACAAACAGAAATTCACACACATACACACAGACATTCACACACACAAACAAAGACATTCACACACACACTCAGACATTCACACACACACATACAAACAGACATTCACACACACACATTAACATTCACACGCTCCCACATGGACGTTCACACACACACATTAATATTCACACACACAGACATTCACACACACTCACAGACATTCACACACACAAACACACGGATACACATATTCACATACACAGATATTCACTCAGACACAGACATTCACACACACACAGGCATTCACACACACAAACACACAGACATTCACACATACACACACAGACGTTCAGACACACACACACACACACACAGACATTCACAAACACACACAGACATTCACACACACACAGACACACAGTCATTCACACACACACACACACACATTCACACACACACACATTCACACACACACACATGCACACACACCCAGAGTCATTCACACACACACACAGACATTCACACACACACACACACACAGACATTTACACACACACACAGACACACAGACATTCACACACACACACAGACATTCACACACACACACACACACACACATTCACACACACACACAGGCATTCACACACACACACAGACATTCACACAGACACACACACACACCCAGAGACATTCACACACACAGAGATATTCACACACACACACACACACACACAGACAGACATTCACACACACACACACACACAGACACAGACACACAGACATTCACGCACACACACACAGACATTCACACACGCACACACACATACACTCACGCACATTCTTACACACACACAGATTCACAAACACAGACACACACAGATTCACACGCAGACACAAACACAGACATTCACACGCACACACACTCACACACACAGACATTCACACAAACAGACACATACTCACACACACACACAGACATTCACACACACTCAGACATTTGCACACAAATACACACAGTCAATCACTCACACACACACACACATTCGCACACACATATTTGCATGCATGCACACACACACACACAGACATTCTCACACACACATACTCACACACACACACAGACATTCACACACACTCAGACATTTGCACACACATACACACAGTCAATCACTCTCACACACACACACACATTCGCACACACATATTTGCATGCACGCATACACACACAGACATTCTCACACATAGATGTCCTCGCACACACACACACACAGACATTTGCACACACACACATACAGACATTCACACACACACACACAGACATTCCCACACACACACATACATTCACACACACACACACAGACATTCACACGCACATGCACTCACACACACATACATTCACGCACACATACACTCATGCACACATACACTCATGCACACATACACTCACGCACACATACACATGCACATTCTTACACACTCACACACATTCACAAACACAGACACACACCGATTCACACACAGACATACACACACAAACACCTAGACATTCACACACACAGACACACACTTCCACACACAAACATTCACAGGCGCACATTCACATTCACAAACCAAGACATTTGTACACACACAGACATTCGCAGAAACACACAAACATTCACACACCTACACACTGACATTCACACACACACACAGACATTCACACACACTCAGACATTTGCACACACACACAGACATTCACACACTCAGACATTTGCACACACATACACACAGTCATTCGCTCACACACACACAGACATTCACACACACACACACACAGACATTCACACACACACACACTCACACACACACACACATTCACACACACACGCACGCACACACACACACACACACACAGACATTCACACACGCAGCCACACACACACAGACATTCACACACAAACACACAGACAGTCATTCACATACACACACACAGACATTCACACACACACACAGACATTCATACAAAAACACACACAGACATTCACACACACACACACACACAGACATTCACACACAGACACATTCACACACAGACACACAGACAGTCACACACACAGTCACGCACACATTCACACACAGACACAAACACACACAGACATTCATACACACACAGAGACATTCACACACACACACACACAGACATTCACACACACACACATTCACACACAGACACACACATTCACACAGACACACACACAGACATTCACACACACACACACACACACAGACATTCACACACAAACACACGCACAGACATTCACACAGACACACACAGACGTTCACACACCCCCACACACAGACATTCACACATACAAAAACACACAGACATGCACACACACACACAGACATTCACACACAGACATTCACACATATACACACACACAAACATGCACACACACACAGACATTCACACATACGCACACACAGACATTCACACATACAAACACACACAGACATTCACACATACAGACATTCACACCTACACACACTCACAGACATTCACACATACACACACACACGCAGACATTCAGACACACACACACACAGACAGACATTCACACACACACAGACATTCACACACACACATGCAAACAGACATTCACACACAAACATTAACATTCACCAGCAACACACAGATATTCACACACACCCATTAACATTCACATGCACAGGCATTCACACATGCACACACAGACATTCACACACAAACACAGATATTCTCAAGCATGCACACAGACATTCGTGCACACACACACAGACATTCACAACACAGACATTCACACACCCACACAGACATTCACACATACAAACACACACAGACATTCACACACACACACAAAGACATTCACACACACACAGACATTCACACACACACACACACACAGACATGCACACACACAAACACACACAGACATGCACACACACAAACACACAGACATTCACACATATACACACACAGACATGCACACACACACACAGACATCCACACATACACACACAGAGACATTCACACATACAAACATACACAGACATTCACACATACACACACACCGACATTCACACATACACTCACAGACAGACATTCAGACACACACACACACAGACAGACATTCACACACCCACACACACACACAGACATTCACACACACACAGACATTCACACACACACACACACACACACACACACACACACACAGATATTCACACACACACACAGACATTCACACATACAAACACACACAGACATTCACACACACACAGACAGACATTCACACACACTCAGACATTCACACACACACACAGACATGAAGAGACACAAACACACACAGACATGCACACACACACACACACACAGACATTCACACATATACACACACACAGACATGCACACACACAGACATTCAGACACACAAACACACAGACAGTCATTCACATACACACTCACACAGACATTCACACACACACAGACATTCATACAAAAACACACACAGACATTCACACACACACACACAGACACAGACATTCACACACAGACACATTCACACACAGACACACAGACATTCACACACACAGACACGCACACATTCACACACACAAACACACACAGACATTCACACACACACAGAGACATTCACACACACACACACATTCACACACAGACACAAACATTCACACAGACACACACACAGACATTCATACACACACAGAGACATTCACACACACACACACACAGACATTCACACACACACACATTCACACACAGACACACACATTCACACAGACACACACACAGACATTCACACACACACACACACGCACAGACATTCACACACAAACACACGCACAGACATTCACACAGACACACACAGACGTTCACACACCCCCACACACAGACATTCACACATACAAAAACACACAGACATGCACACACACACACAGACATTCACACACAGACATTCACACATATACACACACACAAACATGCACACACACACAGACATTCACACATACGCACACACAGACATTCACACATACAAACACACACAGACATTCACACATACAGACATTCACACCTACACACACTCACAGACATTCACACATACACACACACACGCAGACATTCAGACACACACACACACAGACAGACATTCACACACACACAGACATTCACACACACACATGCAAACAGACAATCACACACAAACATTAACATTCACCAGCAACACACAGATATTCACACACACCCATTAACATTCACATGCACAGGCATTCACACATGCACACACAGACATTCACACACAAACACAGATATTCTCAAGCATGCACACAGACATTCGTGCACACACACACAGACATTCACAACACAGACATTCACACACCCACACAGACATTCACACATACAAACACACACAGACATTCACACACACACACAAAGACATTCACACACACACAGACATTCACACACACACACACACACAGACATGCACACACACAAACACACACAGACATGCACACACACAAACACACAGACATTCACGCATATACACACACAGACATGCACACACACACACAGACATCCACACATACACACACAGAGACATTCACACATACAAACATACACAGACATTCACACATACACACACACACCGACATTCACACATACACTCACAGACAGACATTCAGACACACACACACACAGACAGACATTCACACACCCACACACACACACAGACATTCACACACACACAGACATTCACACACACACACACACACACACACACACACACACACAGATATTCACACACACACACAGACATTCACACATACAAACACACACAGACATTCACACACACACAGACAGACATTCACACACACTCAGACATTCACACACACACACAGACATGAAGAGACACAAACACACACAGACATGCACACACACACACACACACAGACATTCACACATATACACACACACAGACATGCACACACACAGACATTCAGACACACAAACACACAGACAGTCATTCACATACACACTCACACAGACATTCACACACACACAGACATTCATACAAAAACACACACAGACATTCACACACACACACACAGACACAGACATTCACACACAGACACATTCACACACAGACACACAGACATTCACACACACAGACACGCACACATTCACACACACACACAAACACACACAGACATTCACACACACACAGAGACATTCACACACACACACACATTCACACACAGACACAAACATTCACACAGACACACACACAGACATTCACACACACACCCACAGACATTCACACACAAACACACGCACAGACATTCACACACACACACGCACAGACATTCACACAAACACACACAGACGTTCACACACCCCCACACACAGACATTCACACACACACACACACAGACATTCACACATACAAACACACACAGAGCTGCACACACACACACACACACACACACAGACTTTCACACACACACAGACTTTCACACACACACACACAGACATGCACACACACACACACAGACATGCACACACAGACATTCACACATATACACACACACAAACATGCACACACACACACAGACATTCACACATACGCACACACAGACATTCATACATACAAACACACACAGACATTCACACATACAAACACACGCACGCAGACATTCAGACACACACACACAGACAGACATTCACATACACACACACAGACATTCACACACACTCAGACATTTGTACACACATACACCCAGTCATTCACTCACACACACACACACACACACACATTCGCACACACACATATCTGCATGCACACACACACACACAGACATTCTCACACACAGATGTCCGTGCGCACACACACACAGACATTTGCACACGCACATACAGGCATTAGCGCAAACACACACAGACACACACAGACATTCGCACAGACACAGACATTCTAACAGACACAGGAATTCACACACACATCCACACACACAAACAGAAATTCACACACATATACACAGACATTCACACACACAAACAAAGACATTCACACACACACTCAGACATTCACACACACACATACAAACAGACATTCACACACACACATTAACATTCACACGCTCCCACATGGACGTTCACACACACACATTAATATTCACACACACAGACATTCACACACACTTACAGACATTCACACACACAGACATTCACACACACAAACACACGGATACACATATTCACATACACAGATATTCACTCAGACACAGACATTCACACACACACAGGCATTCACACACACAAACACACAGACATTCACACATACACACACAGACGTTCAGACACACACACACACACACACACAGACATTCACACAAACACAGACATTCACACACATTCACACACACACACAGACATTCACACACACACACACACACAGACATTCACAAACACACACAGACATTCACACACACACAGACACACAGTCATTCACACACACACACACACACATTCACACACACACACATGCACACACACCCAGTGTCATTCACACACACACACAGACATTCACACACACACACACACAGACATTTACACACACACACAGACACACAGACATTCACACACACACACAGACATTCACACACACACACACACATTCACACACACACACAGGCATTCACACACACACACAGACATTCACACAGACACACACACACACCCAGAGACATTCACACACGCACAGATATTCACACACACACACACAGACAGACATTCACACACACACACACACACACAGACACAGACACACAGACATTCACGCACACACACACAGAAATTCACACACGCACACACACATACACTCACGCACATTCTTACACACACACAGATTCACAAACAAAGACACACTCAGATTCACACACAGACACAAACACAGACATTCACACACACACACACTCACACACACAGACATTCACACAAACAGACACATACTCACACACACACACAGACATTCACACACACTCAGACATTTGCACACACATACATACAGTCAATCACTCACACACACACACACACATTCGCACACAAATATTTGCATGCATGCACACACACACAGACATTCTCACACACACATACTCACACACACACACAGACATTCACACACACTCAGACATTTGCACACACATACACACAGTCAATCACTCTCACACACACACACACATTCGCACACACATATTTGCATGCACGCATACACACACAGACATTCTCACACATAGATGTCCTCGCACACACACACACAGACATTTGCACACACACACATACAGACATTCACACACACACACAGACATTCCCACACACACACATACATTCACACACACACACACAGACATTCACACGCACATGCACTCACACACACATACATTCACGCACACATACACTCATGCACACATACACTCATGCACACATACACTCACGCACACATACACATGCACATTCTTACACACTCACACACATTCACAAACACAGACACACACCGATTCACACACAGACATACACACACAAACACCTAGACATTCACACACACAGACACACTTCCACACACAAACATTCACATGCGCACATTCACATTCACAAACCAAGACATTTGTACACACACAGACATTCGCAGAAACACACAAACATTCACACACCTACACACTGACATTCACACACACACACAGACATTCACACACACTCAGACATTTGCACACACACACAGACATTCACACACTCAGACATTTGCACACACATACACACAGTCATTCGCTCACACACACACAGACATTCACACACACACACACAGACATTCACACACACACACACTCACACACACACACATTCACACACACACGCACGCACACACACACAGACATCCACACACACACACACACACAGACATTCACACACGCAGACACACACACACAGACATTCACACACAAACACACAGACAGTCATTCACATACACACACACACAGACATTCACACACACACACAGACATTCATACAAAAACACACACAGACATTTACACACACACACACACACAGACATTCACACACAGACACATTCACACACAGACACACAGACAGTCACACACACAGTCACGCACACATTCACACACAGACACAAACACACACAGACATTCATACACACACAGAGACATTCACACACACACACACACACAGACATTCACACACACACACATTCACACACAGACACACACATTCACACACACACACACACACAGACATTCACACACACACACGCACACACGCACAGCCATTCACACACAAACACACGCACAGACATTCACAGACACACATGCACAGACATTCACACAGACACACACAGACGTTCACACACCCCCACACACAGACATTCACACATACAAAAACACACAGACATGCACACACACACACACACAGACTTTCACACACACACAGACTTTCACACACACACACACAGACATGCACACACACACACAGACATGCACACACAGACATTCACACATATACACACACACAAACATGCACACTCACACAGACATTCACACATACGCACACACAGACATTCACACATACAAACACACACAGACATTCACACATGCAGACATTCACACCTACACACACTCACAGACATTCACACATACACACACACACACGCAGACATTCAGACACACACACACAGACACAGACATTCACACACACACAGACATTCACACACACACATGCAAGCAGACATTCACACACAAACATTAACATTCACCAGCAACACACAGATATTCACACACACCCATTAACATTCACATGCACAGGCATTCACACATGCACACACAGACATTCACACACAAACACAGATATTCTCAAGCATGCACACAGACATTCGTGCACACACACACAGACATTCACAACACAGACATTCACACACCCACACAGACATTCACACATACAAACACACACAGACATTCACACACACACACAAAGACATTCACACACACACAGACATTCAAACACACACAAACACACACAGACATGCACACACACAAACACACACAGACATGCACACACACAAACACACAGACATTCACACATATACACACACAGACATGCACACACACACACAGACATCCTCACATACACACACAGAGACATTCACACATACAAACATACACAGACATTCACACATACACACACACCGACATTCACACATACACTCACAGACAGACATCCAGACACACACACACACAGACAGACATTCACACACCCACACACACACACACACACACACACACAGACATTCACACACACACACACACAGATATTCACACACACACACAGACATTCACACATACAAACACACACAGACATTCACACACACACAGACAGACATTCACACACACTCAGACATTCACACACACACACAGACATGAAGAGACACAAACACACACAGACATGCAGACACACACACACACAGACATTCACACATATACACACACACAGACATGCACACACACACAGACATTCAGACACAGAAACACACAGACAGTCATTCACATACACACACACACAGACATTCACACACACACGGACATTCATACAAAAACACACACAGACATTCACACACACACACACACAGACACAGACATTCACACACAGACACATTCACACACAGACACACAGACATTCACACACACAGACACGCACACATTCACACACACACACACAAACACACACAGAGACATTCACACACACACACATTCACACACAGACACAAACATTCACACAGACACACACACACAGACATTCACACACACACCCACAGACATTCACACACAAACACACGCACAGACATTCACACACACACACGCACAGACATTCACACAAACACACACAGACGTTCACACACCCCCACACACAGACATTCACACACACACACACACGGACATTCACACATACAAACACACACAGACCTGCACACACACACACACACACACAGACTTTCACACACACACAGACTTTCACACACACACACACAGACATGCACACAGACACACACAGACATGCACACACAGACATTCACACATATACACACACACAAACATGCACACACACACACAGACATTCATACATACGCACACACAGACATTCACACATACAAACACACACAGACATTCACACATACACACACACGCACGCAGACATTCAGACACACACACACAGACAGACATTCACATACACACACACAGACATTCACACATGAACAGACATTCACACACCCCCACACACAGACATTCACACGCACACACACAAAGAGACATTCACACAAACACACACACACATTCATACACACACAGACACACATTCACACACACAGACATTCACATACACACACACAGACATTCACACACACACACACACACACACACAGAGACATTCACACAGACACACATTCACACACAGACACACACATTCACACAGACACACACACGGACATTCACACACACACGCACAGACATTCACACACAAACACACACACAGACATTCACACACACACACGCACAGACATTCACACACACACACACAGATGTTCACACACCCCCACACACAGACATTCACACACACACACACACACACACACACACACAGACATTCACACATACAAACACACACAGACATGCACACATACACACACACAAAGACTTTCACACACACACAGATTTTCACACACACACACACACACACAGACAAGCACACACACACACACACAGACATGCACACACAGACATTCACACATATACACATACACAAACATGCACACACACACACAGACATTCACACATACGCACACACAGACATTCACACATACAAACACACACAGACATTCACACATACAGACATTCACACTTACACACACTCACAGACATTCACACATACACACACACACATGCAGACATTCAGACACACACACAGACAGACATTCACATACACACACACACAGACATTCACACATGCACAGACATTCACACACCCCCACACACAGACATTCACACGCACACACACAAAGAGACATTCACACAAACACACACACACATTCACACACACACACACAAACACATTCACACACACACACACACACAAATTCACACACACAGACATTCACATACACACACACAGACATTCACACACACACACATTCACTCACAGACACACACATTCACACACACACAGACATTCACACACACAGACATTCACACACATACAGACATTCACACACACATACACAAATATTCTCACACAGGCACACACACACATACACAACCATTCACACACAGCCACACACACTGACATTCACACACACACACACAGATGTTCACACACCCCCACACACAGAAATTCACACACACATTCACACACAGACATTCACACACACACACACACACACACACACACAGACATTCACACGCACATTCAGACATTCACACACACACATGCAAACAGACATTCACACACACACATTAACATTCACATGCTCCCACATGGACATACACACACACACACATTAACATTCACACACACATTAACATTCACACACACAGACATTCACACACACACACAGACATTCACACACACAAACACACGGATACACATATTCACACACACAGACATTCACTCAGACACAGACATTCACACACACACAGACTTTCACACACACAAACACAGACATTCACCCATAGACACACAGACATTCAGACACACACTCACACACAGACATACACACACACACACACACACACACACACAGACATTCACACAGACACACACACAGACATTCCCACACACAGACATAAATTCACACACACACACATACAGACATTCACACGCTCATGCACTCACACACACATACATTCACGCACACATACACTCACGCACACATACACTCACACACACATACACTAATGCACACACACACACAGACATTCACACACACTCAGACATTTGCACACACACACAGACATTCACACACTCAGACATTTGCACACACATACACACAGTCATTCGCTCACACACGCATAGACATTCACACACACACACAGACATTCACACACACACACACACACACACACACACATTCACACACACATGCACGCACACACACACACAGACATCCACACACACACACACACACACACAGACATTCACACACGCAGACACACACACACACAGACATTCACACACAAACACACAGACAGTCATTCACATACACACACACACAGACATTCAGACACACACACAGACATTCATACAAAAACACACACAGACATTCACACACACACACACACACACACAGACATTCACACACAGACACATTCACACACAGACACACAGACAGTCACACACACAGTCACGCACACATTCACACACACACACAAACACACACAGACATTCATACACACACAGAGACATTCACACACACACACACACAGAGACATTCACACACACACACATTCACACACAGACACACACATTCACACAGACACACACACAGACATTCACACACACACACACGCACAGACATTCACACACAAACACACGCACAGACATTCACACACACACACGCACAGACATTCACACACACACACACAGACGTTCACACACCCCCACACACTGACATTCACACATACAAAAACACACAGACATGCACACACACACACACACACAGACTTTCACACACACACAGACTTTCACACACACACACACAGACATGCACACACACACACAGACATGCACACACAGACATTCACACATATACACACACACAAACATGCACACACACACAGACATTCACACATACGCACACACAGACATTCACACATACAAACACACACAGACATTCACACATACAGACATTCACACCTACACACACTCACAGACATTCACACATACACACACACACACGCAGACATTCAGACACACACACACACACAGACATTCACATACACACTCACACAGACATTCACACATGCACAGACATTCACACACACCCCCACACAGACATTCACACGCAAACACACAAAGAGACATTCACACAAACACACACACACATTCACACACACACACACAAACACATTCACACACACACACACACACACACATTCACACACACAGACATTCACATACACACACACCCACAGACATTCACACACACACACACAAACACATTCACACACACACACATTCACACACAGACACACACATTCACACAGACACACACACAGACATTCACAAACACACGCACAGACATTCACTCACAAACACACTCACAGACATTCACACACACACACGCACAGACATTCACACACACACACACACAGCCGTTCACACACTCCCACACACAGACATTCACACACACACACACACACACACACAGACATTCGCACATACAAACACACACAGACATGCACACACACACACAGACTTTCACACACACACAGACTTTCACACGCACACACAGACATGCACACACAGACATTCACACATATACACACACACAAATATGCACACACACACACAGACATTCACACATACTCACACACAGACATTCACACATACAAACACACACAGACATTCACACATACAGACATTCACACCTACACCCACTCACAGACATTCACACATACACACACACACACGCAGACATTCAGACACACACACACAGACAGACATTCACATACACACACACACAGACATTCACACATGCACATACATTCACACACCCCCACACACAGACATTCACACGCACACACACAAAGAGACATTCACACAAACACACACACACATTCACACACACACACACACAAGCACATTCACACACACACACACATTCACACACACAGACATTCATATACACACACACACACACATTCACATACACACACACATTCACTCACAGACACACACATTCACACACACACATTCACAAAGACACACACACACAGACATTCACACACAAACGCACAAAGATTCACACGCACATTCTGACATTCACACACACACATGCAAACAGACATTCACACACACACATTAACATTCACATGCTCCCACATGGACATACACACACACACACATTAACATTCACACACACATTAACATTCACACACACAGACATTCACACACACACACAGACATTCACACACACAAACACACGGATACACATATTCACACACACAGACATTCACTCAGACACAGACATTCACACACACACAGACATTCAGACACACAAAGACACAGACATTCACACATAGACACACAGACATTCAGACACACACTCACACACAGACATTCACACACACACACACACACACAGACATTCACACAGACACACACACAGACATTCCCACACACAGACATAAATTCACACACACACACACAGACATTCACACGCTCATGCACTCACACACACATACACTCACGCACACATACACTCACGCACACATACACTCACACACACATACACTAACGCACACACACACACAGACATTCACACACACTCAGACATTTGCACACACACACAGACATTCACACACTCAGACATTTGCACACACATACACACAGTCATTCGCTCTCACACACACAGACGTTCACACACACATACACACAGACATTCACACACACACACTCACACACACACGCACACACACACATTCACACACACATGCACACCCACACACACAGACATCCACACACACACACACACAGACATTCACACACGCAGACACACACACACAGACATTCACACACACACACAGACAGTCATTCACATACACACACACACAGACATTCACACACACACGCAGACATTCATACAAAAACACACACAGACATTCACACACACACACACACACACAGACATTCACACACAGACACATTCACACACAGACACACAGACATTCACACACACAGTCACGTACACATTCACACACACACAAACACACACACACATTCACACAGACACACACACAGACATTCACACACACACGCACAGACATTCACACACAAACACACGCACAGACATTCACACACACACACGCACAGACATTCACACACACACACACCGACGTTCACACACCCCCACACACAGACATTCACACATACAAAAACACACAGACATGCACACACACACACACACACAGACGTTCACACACACACAGACTTTTACACACACACACAGACATGCACACACACACACAGACATGCACACACAGACATTCACACATATACACACACACAAACATGCACACACACACAGACATTCACACATACGCACACACAGACATTCACACATACAAACACACACAGACATTCACACATACAGACATTCACACCTACACACACTCACAGACATTCACACATACACACACACACACGCAGACATTCAGACACACACACACAGACAGACATTCAGACACACACACAGACAGACAATCACATATACACACACACAGACATTCACACATGCACAGACATTCACACACACCCCCACACAGACATTCACACGCAAACACACAAAGAGACATTCACACAAACACACACACACATTCACACACACACAAACACACAAACACATTCACACACACACACACATTCACACACACAGACATTCACATACACACACACACAGACATTCACACACACACACACACACAGACATTAACACACACACACATTCACACACAGACACACACATTCACACAGACACACACACAGACATTCACACACACACGCACAGACATTCACTCACAAACACATGCACAGACATTCACACACACATACGCACAGACATTCACACACACACACACACACACAGCCGTTCACACACCCCCACACACAGACATTCACACACACACACACACACACACAGACATTCACACATACAAACACACACAGACATGCACACACACACACAGACTTTCACACACACACAGACTTTCACACACACACACAGACATGCACACACAGACATTCACACATATACACACACACAAACATGCACACACACACACAGACATTCACACATACGCACACACAGACATTCACACATACAAACACACACAGACATTCACACAGACACACACACAGACATTCCCACACACAGACATAAATTCACACACACACACACAGACATTCACACGCTCATGCACTCACACACACATACACTCACGCACACATACACTCATGCACACATACACTCACACACACATACACTAACGCACACACACACACAGTCATTCACACACACTCAGACATTTGCACACACACACAGACATTCACACAC
>NC_054482.1:48118253-48170753 GCF_017639515.1 Carcharodon carcharias
ACAGACATTCACACACACACACACGCACAGACATTCACACACAAACACACGCACAGACATTCACACACACACACGCACAGACATTCACACACACACACACAGACGTTCACACACCCCCCCACACAGACATTCACACATACAAAAACACACAGACATGCACACACACACACACACAGACTTTCACACACACACAGACTTTCACACACACACACAGACATGCACACACACACACATACATGCACACACAGACATTCACACATATACAGACACACAAACATGCACACACACACAGACATTCACACATACAAACACACACAGACATTCACACATACAGACATTCACACCTACACACACTCACAGACATTCACACATACACACACACACACGCAGACATTCAGACACACACACACAGACAGACAATCACATACACACACACACAGACATTCACACATGCACAGACATTCACACACACACACAGACATTCACACACACACACACTCACACACACACACACACACACACATTCACACACACACGCACGCACACACACACACACACAGACATCCACACACACACACACACAGACATTCACACACGCAGACACACACACACACAGACATTCACACACACACACACACAGACAGTCATTCACATACACACACACTCAGACATTCAGACACACACACAGACATTCATACAAAAACACACACAGACATTCACACACACACACACACACACACACAGACATTCACACACAGACACATTCACACACAGACACACAGACATTCACACACACAGTCACGCACACATTCACACACACACAAACACACACAGACATTCACACACACACACACACACACAGACTTTCACACACACACACACACATTCACACAGACACACGCACAGACATTCACACACAAACACACGCACAGACATTCACACACACACACACAGACGTTCACACACACATACACAGACGTTCACACTCCCCCCCACACAGACATTCACACATACAAAAACACACAGACATGCACACACACACACACACAGACTTTCACACACACACACAGACTTTCACACACACAGACAGACATGCACACACACACACAGACATGCACACACAGACATTCACACATATACACACACACAGACATTCACACATACAGACATTCACACCTACAAACACTCACAGACATTCACACATACACACACACACACGCAGACATTCAGACACACACACACAGACAGACATTCACATACACACACACACAGACATTCACACATGCACAGACATTCACACACCCCCACACACAGACATTCGCAGAAACACACAAACATTCACACACCTACACACTGACATTCACACACACACACAGACATTCACACACACTCAGACATTTGCACACACACACAGACATTCACACACTCAGACATTTGCACACACATACACACAGTCATTCGCTAACACACACACAGACATTCACACACACACACACAGACATTCACACACACTCACACACACACACACACACATTCACACACACACGCACGCACACACACACACACACAGACATCCACACACACACACACACAGACATTCACACACGCAGACACACACACACACAGACATTCACACACACACACACAGACAGTCATTCACATACACACACACACAGACATTCAGACACACACACAGACATTCATACAAAAACACACACAGACATTCACACACACACACACACACACACAGAGACATTCACACACAGACACATTCACACACAGACACAGACATTCACACACACAGTTACGCACACATTCACACACACACAAACACACACAGACATTCACACACACACACACACACAGACATTCACACACACACACACACATTCACAAAGACACACACACAGACATTCACACACACACACACGCACAGACATTCACACACAAACACACGCACAGACATTCACACACACACACGCACAGACATTCACACACACACACAGACGTTCACACACCCCCCCACACAGACATTCACACATACAAAAACACACAGACATGCACACACACACACACAGACTTTCACACACACACAGACTTTCACACACACACACAGACATGCACACACACACACAGACATGCACACACAGACATTCACACATATACAGACACACAAACATGCACACACACACAGACATTCACACATACAAACACACACAGACATTCACACATACAGACATTCACACCTACACACACTCACAGACATTCACACATACACACACACACACGCAGACATTCAGACACACACACACAGACAGACAATCACATACACACACACACAGACATTCACACATGCACAGACATTCACACACCCCCCCACACAGACATTCACACGCAAACACACAAAGAGACATTCACACAAACACACACACACATTCACACACACACAAACACATTCACACACACACACACACACACACATTCACACACACAGACATTCACATACACACACACACAGATATCCACACACACACACGCACAGACATTCACACACACACACATTGACACACAGACACACACACAGACATTCACACACACACGCACAGACATTCACTCACAAACACACGCACAGACATTCACACACACACACGCACAGACATTCACACACACACACACAGCCGTTCACACACCCCCACACACAGACATTCACACACACACACACACACACGCAGACATTCACACATACAAACACACACAGACTTTCACACACACACAGACTTTCACACACACACACAGACATTCACACATATACACACACACAAACATGCACACACACACACAGACATTCACACATAAGCACACACAGACATTCACACATACAAACACACACAGACATTCACACACACACACACACACACAGACATTCAGACACACACACACAGACAGACATTCACATACACACACACAGACATTCACACATGCACAGACATTCACACACCCCCACACACAGACATTGACACGCACACACACAAAGAGACATTCACACAAACACACACACGCATTCACACACACACACACAAACACATTCACACACACACACACACATTCACACATTCACACACACAGCCATTTACATACACACATACACAGACATTCACATACACACACACATTCACTCACAGACACACACATTCACACACACACATTCACAAAGACACACACACACAGACATTCACACACAAACGCACAAACATTCACACGCACACACGCCCAGACATTCACACATACACTCATACACATGCACACACATTCACACACACACACACACACACACAAATTCACACACACAAACACACAGAAATTCACACACACAAACACACACACACACTTTCACACACACACACACACACATTCACACACATAGACATTCACACACACACACACACACACACAGACATTCACACACACACAGACATTCACACACACACACAGACATTCACACACATACAGACATTCACACACACATACACAAATATTCTCACACAGGCACAGACACACACATACACAAACATTCACACGCAGACACACACACAGACATTCACACACACACACACAGATTTTCACACACCCCCACACACAGACATTCACACACACTCAGACATTTGCACACACACACAGACATTCACACACAATCAGACATTTACACGCACATACACACAGTCATTCGCTCACACACACAGACATTCACACACACACACACAGAGACATTCACACACACACACTCACACACACACACGCACACATTCACACACACACGCAGGCACACACACACACAGACATTCACACACACACACACAGTCATTCACACACGCAGACACACACACACACACAGACATTCACACACACACACACACACACAGACATTCACACACACACACACACACACGCACACACACACACACACAGACACAGACATTCACACACACACACACATTCACACACACAGACACACACACTCAGATATTCACACACACACATGCAAACAGACATTCACGCACAAACATTAACATTCACCAGCAACACACAGATATTCACACACACCCATTAACATTCACATGCACAGGCATTCACACATGCACACACAGACATTCACACACAAACACAGACATTCTCAAGCATACACACAGACATTCGTGCACACACACACAGACATTCACAACACAGACATTCACACACCCACACAGACATTCACACATAAAAACACACACAGACATTCACACACACACGCACACAGACATTCACACATACACAGACATTCACACACACACACACACAGACATGCAGACACACAAACACACAGAGACATGCACACACACACACACACACACAGACATTCACACATATACACACACACAGACATGCACACACACACAGACATCCACACATACACACACACACAGACATTCAAACATACACACACACCGACATTCATACATACACACACAGACATTCACACACACACACACACAGACATTCACACATACAAACACACACAGACAGACATTCACACACACACACACACACACACACAGACATTCACACACACACAGACATTCACACACACAGACATTCACACACACACACACAGACATTCACACATACAAACACACACAGACATTCACACACACACACAGACAGACATTCACACACACACAGACATTCACACACACACACATGCAAACAGACATTCACACACAAACATTAACATTCACCAGCAACACACAGATATTCACACACACCCATTAACATTCACATGCACAGACATTCACACATGCACACACAGACATTCACACACAAACACAGACATTCTCAAGCATACACACAGACATTCGTGCACACACACACAGACATTCACAACACAGACTTTCACACACACACACACAGACATGCACACACAGACATTCACACATATACACACACACACAAACATTCACACACACACAGACATTCACACATATGCACACACAGACATTCACGCATACAAACACACACAGACATTCACACATACAGACATTCACACCTACACACACTCACAGACATTCACACATACACACACACACGCAGACATTCAGACACACACACAGACAGACATTCACATACACACACACACAGACATTCACACATGCACAGACATTCACACACCCCCACACACAGACATTCACATGCACACACACACAGAGACATTCACACAAACACACACACACTTTCACACACACACACACACAATCACATTCACACACACACACACAGACATTCACACACACACACACAGACATTCACACACAGACACATTCACACACAGACACACAAACATTCACACACACAGACACGCACACATTCACACACACACGCAAACACACACAGACATTCACACACACACAGAGAAATTCACACACACACACCGACATTCACACACACACACATTCACACACAGACACACACATTCACACAGACACACACACAGACATTCACACACACACGCACAGACATTCACACACAAACACACGCACAGACATTCACACACACACACACACACACAGACATTCACACACACACACAGACATTCACACACACACACACACACAATCATTCACACACACACACACAGACGTTCACACACACACACACACAGACATTCACATGCACACACACACAGAGACATTCACACAAACACACACACACTTTCACACACACACACACAATCACATTCACACACACACACACACACACAAAAACACACAGACATTCACACACACAGACATTCACATACACACACACACAGACATTCACACACACACACATTCACTCACAGACACACACATTCATACACACACATTCACAAAGACACACACACACAGACATTCACACACAAATGCACAAAAATTCACACACACACACGCACAGACTTTCACACATACACTCATACACACGTACACACATTCACACACACACATTCAAATTCACACACACAAACACACAGAAATTCACACACACAAACACACACACACTTTCACACACACACATTCACACAGACACACACACACACACACGCACAGACATTCACACACACACACAGACATTCACACACATACAGACATTCACACACATACACAAATATTCTCACACAGACACACACGCACACATACACAAACATTCACACACAGACACACACACAGACATTCACACACACACACACAGACGTTCACATACCCACACACACAGACATTCGCACACACACACAGACATGAAGACACACAAACACACACAGACATGCACACACACATACACAGACATTCACACATATACACACACAGAGACATGCACACACACACACACACAGACATTCACACAGACACACACACAGACATTCACACATACAAACACGCACAGACGTTCACACATACAGACATTCACACATACACACACACACACAGACATTCACACATACACACACGCAGAAATTCAGACACACACACACAGACAGTCATTCACATACACACACACACAGACATTCACACACACACACAGACATTCATACACAAACACACACAGACATTCACACACACACACACAGACATTCACACACAGACACATTCACACACAGACACACAAACATTCACACACACAGACACGCACACATTCACACACACACGCAAACACACACAGACATTCACACACACACAGAGACATTCACACACACACAGAGACATTCACACACACACACATTCACACACAGACACACACATTCACACAGACACACACACAGACATTCACACACACACGCACAGACATTCACACACAAACACACGCACAGACATTCACACACATACACACACACAGACATTCACACACACACACAGACATTCACACACACACACACACAATCATTCACACACACACACACACAGACGTTCACACACACACACACGCACAGACATTCACACACACACACACAGACATTCACGCATACAAAAACACACAGACATGCACACACACACACAGACTTTCACACACACACACAGACTTTCACACACACACACACAGACATGCACATACACACACACAGACATGCACACACAGACATTCACACATATACACACACACAAACATGCACATACACACACAGACATTCACACATATGCACACACAGACATTCACACATACAAACACACACAGACATTCACACATACAGACATTCACACCTACACACACTCACAGACATTCACACATACACACACACACACGCAGACATTCAGACACACACACACAGACAGACATTCACATACACACACACACACAGACATTCACACATGCACAGACATTCACACACCCCCATACACAGACATTCACACGCACACACACACACAGACATTCACACACACACACACACACACAATCACATTCACACACACACACACACACACACACACACAAAAAAAACACACAGACATTCACACACACAGACATTCACATACACACACACAGACATTCACACACACACATTCACTCAGACACACACATTCACACACACACATTCACAAAGACACACACACACAGACATTCACGCACAAATGCACAAACATTCACACACACACACGCACAGACATTCACACATACACTCATACACACATACACACTTTCACACACACACACACACACACAAATTCACACACACATTCACACACATAGACATTCACACACACACACACAGACATTCACACACACACAGACATTCACACACATACAGACATTCACACACACATACACAAATATTCTCACACAGACACACACACACATACACAAACATTCACACACAGACACACACACAGACATTCACACACACACACACACAGACTTTGACATACCCCCACACACAGACATTCATACACAGACACACACACAGACATTCACACACACACACACAGACGTTCACACACACCCACACACAGACATTCACACACACAAAGACATTCACACACACACAGACATTCACACACACACAGACAATCACACGCACATGAACTCACACACACGTTCATACACACATACTCTCACGCACATTCTTGCACACACACACATTCTCAAACACAGACACACACAGATTCACACACACACAGACACACACACACACACAGACACACACACACACAGACATTCACACACACACACACAGACATTCACGCACACACACACGCACACACAGACATTCACACACACAGACATTCACACACACAGACATTCATACACAGACACACAGACATTCTCACACACACACACACACACACACACATACACATAGACATTCACACACACAGGCATTCACACACACACACAGAAATTCACACAAACTCACACAGACGCACACACACACAGACATTCGGACACACACACAGACACACACACACACAGACATTCATGCTCACACACACACGTACACTCACGCACACAGACATTCACGCAAACGAACATACACTCACGCACATTCTTACACACTCACACACATTCACAAACACAGACACACACAGATTCACACACACACACACACAGACGTACACAAACACACACCCAGACATTCAAATACACAGACACACACTTCCACTCACAAACATTCACAGACACACACTCACATTCACAAACACAGACATTTGTACACACACAGACATTCGCAGAAACACACCAACATTCAGACAAATACACACTGACATTCACACACACACACAAAGACATTCACACACACACTCAGACATTTGCACACACACACAAACATTCGCACACACTCAGACATTTGCACACACATACGCACAGTCATTGGCTCACACACACTCAGACATTTGCAAACACATACACACAGTCATTCGCTCACACACACACAGACATTCACACACACACACATAGTCACGCACTCACACACAGAGACATTCACACACACATACACACACACACAGAGACATTCACACCCACACACACACACAAACACACAGACACAGACATTCACTCACACACACACAGACATTCACACAATCACACACACAGACATTCACACAATCACACACACATACACTCATGCACATTCTTACACACACACACATTCAAATACACAGACAAACACAGATTCACAGACAGACACACAGATTGACTTACACACACACACAAACAGACATTCACACACACAGACACATACTTCCACACACAAACATTCACAGGCACACACTCACATTCACAAACACAGACATTTGTACACACACAGACATTCGCAGAAACACACAAACAATCAAACACATACACACTGACATTCATACACACACACAGACTTTCACACACACTCAGACATTTGCACGCACATAAATGCAGTCATTCTCTCACACACACTCAGACATTTTCACACACATACACACAGTCATTCACTCACACACACACACATACATTCACACACACACACATACACACACACAGAGATTCACACACTCACACACACACACACACACAGAGACATTCACACAAACACACACAGACATTCACACACACACAGACATTCACACACACAGACACACACACACAGAGATTCACACACACACACATAAAGACATTCTCACACACACACACAAACTCACACACACACACACAAAGATATTCACACACACACACAGACATTCACACACACACAGACATTAAAACACTCACACACACACACAGACATTCACACACACACACAGACATTCACACACACACACACACAAACACACACAGACATTCACACTCACACAAACACAGACATTCACACACACACACACACACACACACACACACACACAGTCATTCACACAGACACACACAGGCATTTACACACATACACAGACATTCCCACACACACACAGACATTCACACACACACACAGACGTTCACACAGACATGCACTCACACACACATACACTCACGCAGACATACACGCATGCACACATACACTCACACTCATTCTTCCACACTCACACACATTCACAAACACAGACTCACACAGATTCACACACAGACACACACACAGACATACACACACAAACACCCAGACATTCACACACACAGGCACACACTTCCACACACATTCACAGGCACAGACATTTGTACACATACAGACATTCACAGAAACACACAAACATTCACACGCATACACACTGACATTCACACAAACACACAGACATTCACACACAGTCAGACATTTGCACACACATACACAGTCATTCACACACAATCAGACATTTGCACAACCATACACACAGTCATTCGCTCACACACACACAGACATTCACACACACACACACTCACACACACACACACAGATATTCACACACACACATACGCACACACACACAGAGACATTCACACACACACACACACTTACACACACACACAGACATTCACACACTCACACACACAGACATTTATACACAGACACACACACTGACATTCACACAGACACTCAGTCATTCACACAGGCACACACACAGGCATTCACACAAATACACAGACATTCCCACACACACACACACACAGACAATCACACGCACATGCACTCACACACACATACACTCACACACATTCTTACACAAACACACACATTCAGAAACACAGACACACACAGATTCACACACACACACACTCACACAAACACATACAGACATTCACACAGACATACAGACATTCACACACGTACACACAGACATTCACACACACACACATACATTCACACACACACACACACACACACACAGACATTCACACACACACACACAGACACACACACACACACACACAGATGTTCACGCACACACACACACAGACATTCACACACTCACACACACATACACTCATGCACAATCTTACACACTCACACATATTCACAAACACAGACACACACAGATTCATACACAGACACACACACAGACATACACACACAAACACTCAGACATTCACACACACAGACACACACTTCCACAATAAAACATTCACAGGCACACAATGACATTCACAAACACAGACCTTTGTACACACACAGACATTCGCAGAAACACACAAACATTCAAACACATACACACTGACATTCATATACACACACACACAGACATTCACACACACTCAGACATTTGCACACACACACAGACATTCACACACACTCAGACACTTGTACAGACGTACACACAGTCATTTGCTCACACACACACAAACATTCACACACACACACACATACATTCACAAACACACACACACTCACACACACACAGACATTCACACACACACACAAACACACACCCAGACATTCACACAGGCACTCAGACAGATATTCCCCCACACACACGTACATTCACACACACACACAGACATTCACACGCACATGCAATCACACACACATACATTCACGCACACATACACTCACACACACATACACTCACGCACACATACACTCACACACATATACACTCATGCACACATACACACGCACATTCTTACACTCACACCCATTCACAAACACAGCCACACACAGATTCACACACAGACACACACACAGACATACACACACAAACACCGAGACATTCACAAACACAGACACAAACTTCCATACACAAACATTCACAGGCACACACTCACATTCACAAACACAGAACTGTGTACACACATAGACATTCGCAGAAACACACAAACATTCACACACCTACACACTGACATTCACACACACTCAGACATTTGCACACACATACACAAAGTCATTCGCTCACACACACAGACATTCACACACACACACATACACACACACACACACACACACACAAACACTCAGGTCCACACACAAACATTCACAGGTACACACTCACATTCAGAAACACACAGACATTTGTACACACACAGACATTCGCAGAAACAAACGAACATTCATAGACATACACACTGACATTCACACACACAGACATTCACACACACTCAGACTCTTGCATACACACACACAGACATTCACACACACTCAGACATATGCACACACATACACACAGTCATTTGCTCTCACACACACACACATTCGCACACACACATATTTGCATGCACAAACACACACACACAGACATTCTCACACACAGATGTCCGCGCGCACACACACACAGACATTTGCACACGCACATACAGGCATTAGCACACACACACACACAGACATTCGCACACACACCGACATTCTCACACACACTCACACACACAGACAGTCACAGACGTTCACACATGAACATACTTTCACACACACACACATACACACAGATATTCGCACAGACACAGACATTCAAACAGACACAGGAATTCACATACACATCCACACACACAAACAGAAATTCACACACATACACAGAGACATTCACACACACAAACAAAGACATTCACACACACATTCAGACATTCACACACACACATGCAAACAGACATTCACACACACACATTAACATTCACACGCTCCCACATGGACATTCACACACACACATTAACATTCACACACACAGACATTCACACACACATTCACACACACACATACACACACAGACATTCACACACACAAACACACGGATACACATATTCACACACACAGACATTCACTCAGACACAGACATTCACACACACACAGACATTCACACACACAAACACACAGACATTCACACATAGACACACAGACATTCAGACACACACACACAGACATTCACACACACACACACACACACACACACACACACACACACAGACATTCACACAGGCACACGCACAGACATTCACACACACAGACATAAATTCACACACACACAAAGACATTCACACGCTCATGCACTCACACACACATACATTCACGCACACATACACTCACGCACACATACACTCACACACACATACACTAACGCACACACACACACAGACATTCACACACACTCAGACATTTGCACACACACACAGACATTCACACACTCAGACATTTGCACACACATACACACAGTCATTCACTCACACACACACAGATGTTCACACACACACACACAGACATTCACACACACACACACTCGCACACACACACACACACATTCACACACACACGCATGCACACACACACACAGACATCCACACACACACACACAGACATTCACACACGCAGACACACACACACAGACATTCACACACACACACACAGACAGTCATTCACATAGACACACACACAGACATTCACACACACACACAGACATTCATACAAAAACACACACAGACATTCACACACACACACACACACACACACACAGACATTCACACACAGACACATTCACACACAGACACACAGACATTCACACACACAGTCACGCACACATTCACACACACACAAACACACACAGACATTCATACACACACAGAGACATTCACACACACACACACACACAGACATTCACACACAAACACATTCACACACAGACACACACATTCACACAGACACACACACAGACATTCACACACACACACACGCACAGACATTCACACACACACACACAGACGTTCACACACCCCAACACACAGACATTCACACATACAAAAACACACAGACATGCACACACACACACACACACACACAGACTTTCACACACACACAGACTTTCACACACACACACACACAGACAGACATGCACACACACACAGACATGCACACACAGACATTCACACATATACACACACACAAACATGCACACACACACACAGACATTCACACATACGCACACACAGACATTCACACATACAAACACACACAGACATTCACACATACAGACATTCACACCTACACACACTCACAGACATTCACACATACACACACACACACGCAGACATTCAGACACACACACACAGACAGACATTCACATACACACACACAGACATTCACACATGCACAGACTTTCACACACCCTCCCCACACAGACATTCACACGCAAACACACAAAGAGACATTCACACAAACACACACACACATTCACACACACAGACATTCACATACACACACACAGACATTCACACACACACACACACACAGACATTCACACACACACACATGCACACACAGACACACACATTCACACAGACACACACACAGACATTCACACAGACACGCACAGACATTCACTCACAAACACACACACAGACATTCACACACACACACGCACAGACATTCACACACACACAGCCGTTCACACACCCCCACACACAGACATTCACACACACACACACACAGGCATTCACACATGCAAAAACACACAGACATGCACACACACACACAGACTTTCACACACACACAGACTTTCACACACACACACAGACATGCACACACAGACATTCACACATATACACACACACAAACATGCACACACACACAGACATTCACACATACGCACACACAGACATTCACACATACAAACACACACAGACATTCACACATACAGACATTCACACCTACACACACTCACAGACATTCACACATACACATACACACACGCAGACATTCAGACACACACACACAGACAGACATTCACATACACACACACACAGACATTCACACATGCACAGACATTCACACACCCCCACACACAGACATTCACACGCACACACACAAAGAGACATTCACACAAACACACACACACATTCACACACACACACACAAACACATTCACACACACACACACACATTCACACACACAGACATTCACATACACACACACACAGACATTCACATACACACACACATTCACTCACAGACACACACATTCACACACACACATTCACAAAGACACACAGACACAGACATTCACACACAAATGCACAAACATTCACACGCACATTCAGACATTCACCCACACACACATGCAAACAGACATTCACACACACACATTAACATTCACATGCTCCCACAGGGACATACACACACACACACACATTAACATTCACACACACATTAACATTCACACACACAGACATTCACACACACACACACAGACATTCACACACACAAACACATGGATACACATATTCACACACACAAACATTCACTCAGACACAGACATTCACACACACACAGACATTCACACACACAAACACACAGACATTCACACATAGACACACAGACATTCAGACACACACTCACACACAGACATTCACACACACACACACACACACACAGACATTCACACAGACACACACAGACATTCCCACACACAGACATAAATTCACACACACACACACAGACATTCACACGCTCATGCACTCACACACACATACATTCACGCACACATACACTCACGCACACATACACTCACACACACATTAACTAACGCAGACACACACACAGACATTCACACACAATCAGACATTTGCACACACACACAGACATTCACACACTCAGACATTTGCACACACATACACACAGTCATTCGCTCACACACACACAGACGTTCACACACACACACACAGACATTCACACACACACTCACACACACACACACACACACACATTCACACACACACACACGCACGCACACACACACACAGACATCCACACACACACACACACAGACATTCACACACGCAGACACACACACAGACATTCACACACACACACAGACAGTCATTCACATACACACACACACACAGACATTCACACACACACACAGACATTCATACAAAAACACACACAGACATTCACACACACACACACACAGACATTCACACACAGACACATTCACACACAGACACACAGACATTCACACACACAGTCACGCACACATTCACACACACACAAACACACACAGACATTCACACACACAGAGAGACATTCACACACACACACACAGAGACATTCACACACAAACACATTCACACACAGACACACACATTCACACAGACACACACACAGACATTCACACACACACGCACAGACATTCACACACAAACACACGCACAGACATTCACACACACACACAGACGTTCACACAGACATGCACTCACGCACACATACACTCACGCAGACATACACGCATGCACACATACACTCACACTCATTCTTCCACACACACACATTCACAAACACAGACTCACACAGATTCACACACAGACACACACACAGACATACACACACAAACACCCAGACATTCACACACACAGGCACACACTTCCACACACATTCACAGGCACAGACATTTGTACACACACAGACATTCACAGAAACACACAAACATTCACACACCTACACACTGACATTCACACACACTCAGACATTTGCACACACATACACAAAGTCATTCGCTCACACACACACAGACATTCACACACACACACATACATACACACACACACACACACACAAACACTCAGGTCCACACACAAACATTCTCAGGTACACACTCACATTCAGAAACACACAGATATTTGTACACACACAGACATTCGCAGAAACAAACGAACATTCATAGACATACACACTGACATTCACACACACAGACATTCACACACACTCAGACTCTTGCATACACACACACAGACATTCGCACACACTCAGACATATGCACACACATACACACAGTCATTCGCTCTCACACACACACACATTCGCACACACACATATTTGCATGCACAAACACACACACACAGACATTCTCACACACAGATGTCCGCGCGCACACACACACAGACATTTGCACACGCACATACAGGCATTAGCACACACACACACACACAGACATTCGCACACACACTGACATTCTCACACACAATCACACACACAGACAGTCACAGACATTCACACATGAACATACTTTCACACACACACACATACACACAGATATTCGCACAGACACAGACATTCAAACAGACACAGGAATTCACATACACATCCACACACACAAACAGAAATTCACACACATACACAGAGACATTCACACACACAAACAAAGACATTCACACACACATTCAGACATTCACACACACACATGCAAACAGACATTCACACACACACATTAACATTCACACGCTCCCACATGGACATTCACACACACACATTAACATTCACACACACAGACATTCTCACACACAGACATTCACACACACACACACACACAGACATTCACACACACAAACACACGGATACACATATTCACACCCACAGACATTCACTCAGACACAGACATTCACACACACACAGACATTCACACACACAAACACACAGACATTCACACATAGACACACAGACATTCAGCCACACACACACACACAGACATTCACACACACACACACACACACACACACAGACATTCACACAGACACACGCACAGACATTCCCACACACAGACATAAATTCACACACACACACAAAGACATTCACACGCTCATGCACTCACACACACATACATTCACGCACACATACACTCACGCACACATACACTCACACACACATACACTAACGCACACACACACACAGACATTCACACACACTCAGACATTTGCACACACACACAGACATTCACACACTCAGACATTTGCACACACATACACAGTCATTCGCTGACACACACACAGACGTTCACACACACACACACACAGACATTCAAACACACACACACTCACACACACACACACACACATTCACACACACACGCACGCACACACACACACAAACATCCACACACACACACACACAGACATTCACACACGCAGACACACACACACACAGACATTCACACACACACACACAGACAGTCATTCACATACACACACACACAGACATTCACACACACACACAGACATTCATACAAAAACACACACAGACATTCACACACACACACACAGACATTCACACACAGACACATTCACAGACAGACACACAGACATTCACACACACAGTCACGCACACATTCACACACACACACAAACACACACAGACATTCATACACACACAGAGACATTCACACACACACACACAAACACATTCACACACACACACATTCACACACAGACACACACATTCACACAGACACACACACAGACATTCACACACACACGCACAGACATTCACACACAAACACACGCACAGACATTCACACACACACACAGACGTTCACACAGACATGCACTCACGCACACATACACTCACGCAGACATACACGCATGCACACATACACTCACACTCATTCTTCCACACACACACATTCACAAACACAGACTCACACAGATTCACACACAGACACACACACAGACATACACACACAAACACCCAGACATTCACACACACAGGCACACACTTCCACACACATTCACAGGCACAGACATTTGTACACACACAGACATTCACAGAAACACACAAACATTCACACACCTACACACTGACATTCACACACACTCAGACATTTGCACACACATACACAAAGTCATTCGCTCACACACACACAGACATTCACACACACACACATACATACACACACACACACACACACAAACACTCAGGTCCACACACAAACATTCTCAGGTACACACTCACATTCAGAAACACACAGATATTTGTACACACACAGACATTCGCAGAAACAAACGAACATTCATAGACATACACACTGACATTCACACACACAGACATTCACACACACTCAGACTCTTGCATACACACACACAGACATTCGCACACACTCAGACATATGCACACACATACACACAGTCATTCGCTCTCACACACACACACATTCGCACACACACATATTTGCATGCACAAACACACACACACAGACATTCTCACACACAGATGTCCGCGCGCACACACACACAGACATTTGCACACGCACATACAGGCATTAGCACACACACACACACAGACATTCGCACACACACTGACATTCTCACACACAATCACACACACAGACAGTCACAGACATTCACACATGAACATACTTTCACACACACACACATACACACAGATATTCGCACAGACACAGACATTCAAACAGACACAGGAATTCACATACACATCCACACACACAAACAGAAATTCACACACATACACAGAGACATTCACACACACAAACAAAGACATTCACACACACATTCAGACATTCACACACACACATGCAAACAGACATTCACACACACACATTAACATTCACACGCTCCCACATGGACATTCACACACACACATTAACATTCACACACACAGACATTCTCACACACAGACATTCACACACACACACACACACAGACATTCACACACACAAACACACGGATACACATATTCACACCCACAGACATTCACTCAGACACAGACATTCACACACACACAGACATTCACACACACAAACACACAGACATTCACACATAGACACACAGACATTCAGCCACACACACACACACAGACATTCACACACACACACACACACACAGACATTCACACAGACACACGCACAGACATTCCCACACACAGACATAAATTCACACACACACACAAAGACATTCACACGCTCATGCACTCACACACACATACATTCACGCACACATACACTCACGCACACATACACTCACACACACATACACTAACGCACACACACACACAGACATTCACACACACTCAGACATTTGCACACACACACAGACATTCACACACTCAGACATTTGCACACACATACACAGTCATTCGCTCACACACACACAGACGTTCACACACACACACACACAGACATTCAAACACACACACACTCACACACACACACACACATTCACACACACACGCACGCACACACACACACAAACATCCACACACACACACACAGACATTCACACACGCAGACACACACACACACAGACATTCACACACACACACACAGACAGTCATTCACATACACACACACACAGACATTCACACACACACACAGACATTCATACAAAAACACACACAGACATTCACACACACACACACAGACATTCACACACAGACACATTCACAGACAGACACACAGACATTCACACACACAGTCACGCACACATTCACACACACACACAAACACACACAGACATTCATACACACACAGAGACATTCACACACACACACACAAACACATTCACACACACACACATTCACACACAGACACACACATTCACACAGACACACACACAGACATTCACACACACACACAAGCACAGACATTCACACACAAACACACGCACAGACATTCACACACACACGTTCACACACCCCCACACACAGACATTCACACATACAAAAACACACAGACATGCACACACACACACACACACAGACTTTCACACACACACAGACTTTCACACACACACACACTTTCACACACACACACAGACATGCACACACAGACATTCACACATATACACACACACAAACATGCACACACACACAGACATTCACACATACGCTCACACAGACATTCACACATACAAACACACACAGACATTCACACATACAGACATTCACACCTACACACACTCACAGACATTCACACATACACACACACACACGCAGACATTCACACACACACACACAGACAGACATTCACATACACACACACAGACATTCACACATGCACAGACATTCACACACCCCCACACACAGACATTCACACGCACACACATAAAGAGACATTCACACAAACACACACACACATTCACACACGCACACACAAACACATTCACACACACACACACACACACATTCACACACACAGACATTCACATACACACACACAGAGACATTCACATACACACACACATTCACTCACAGACACACACATTCACACACACACATTCACAAAGACACACACACACAGACATTCACACACAACCGCACCAACATTCACACGCACATTCAGACATTCACACACACACATGCAAACAGACATTCACACACACACATTAACATTCATATGCTCCCACATGGACATACACACACACACACATTAACATTCACACACACAGACATTCACACACACACTCACAGACATTCACACATAGACACACAGACATTCAGACACACACTCACACAAAGACATTCACACACACACACACACACAGACATTCACACAGACACACACACAGACATTCCCACACACAGACATAAATTCACACACACACAGACATTCACACGCTCATGCACTCACACACACATACACTCACACACACATACACTAACGCACACACACACAGACATTCACACACACACAGACATTCACACACTCAGACATTTGCACACACATACACACAGTCATTCGCTCACACACACAGACTTTCACACACACACACACACAGACATTCACACACACACACACACACACATTCACACACACACGCACGCACACACACACACAGACATTCACACACACACACACACACAGTCATTCACACACGCAGACACACACACACAGACATTCACACACACAGACATTCACACACACACACACACACGCACACACACACACACACACAGACACAGACATTCACACACACACACACACATTCACACACACAGACACACACACTCAGATATTCACACACACACATGCAAACAGACATTCACACACAAACATTAACATTCACCAGCAACACACAGATATTCACACACACCCATTACCATTCACATGCACAGGCATTCACACATGCACACACAGACATTCACACACAAACACAGACATTCTCAAGCATACACACAGACATTCGTGCACACACACACAGACATTCACAACACAGACATTCACACACCCACACAGACATTCACACATACAAACACACACAGACATTCACACACACACGCACACAGACATTGACACATACACAGACATTCACACACACACACACAGACATGCACACACACAAACACACACAGACATGCACACACACACTCACACAGACATTCACACATATACACACACACAGACATGCACACACACACAGACATCCACGCATACACACAGAGAGACATTCACACATACAAACACACACAGATATTCACGCACACACACACACCGACATTCACACATACACACACAGACAGACATTCAGACACACACACACACACAGACAGACATTCACACACACACACACACAGACATTCACACACACACAGACATTCACACACACACACACACACAGACATTCACACATACAAACACTCACAGACATTCACACACACACAGACAGACATTCACACACACACAGACATTCACACACACACATGCAAACAGACATTCACACACAAACATTAACATTCACCAGCAACACACAGATATTCACACACACCCATTAACATTCACATGCACAGGCATTCACACATGCACACACAGACATTCACACACAAACACAGACATTCTCAAGCATACACAAAGACATTCGTGCACACACACACAGACATTCACAACACAGACATTCACACACCCACACAGACATTCACACATACAAACACACACAGACAATCACACACACACACAAACACATTCACACACACACACACACACACATTCACACACACAGACATTCACATACACACACACACAGACATTCACACACACACACACAAACACATTCACACACACACACATTCACACACAGACACACACATTCACACAGACACACACACAGACATTCACACACACACGCACAGACATTCACTTACAAACACACGCACAGACATTCACACACACACACAGACGTTCACACACACACACACAAACACATTCACACACACACACACATTCACACACAGACACACACATTCACACAGACACACACACAGACATTCACACACACACACACACAGACATTCACTCACAAACACACGCACAGACATTCACACACACAAACACACAGCCGTTCACACACCCCCACACACAGACATTCACACACACACACACACAGACATTCACACATACAAACACACACAGACATGCACACACACACACAGACGTTCACACACACACAGACTTTCACACACACACACAGACATGCACACACAGACATTCACACATATACACACACACAAACATGCACACACACACAGACATTCACACATACGCACACACAGACATTCACACATACAAACACACACAGACATTCACACACACACACACACACACGCAGACATTCAGACACACACACACAGACAGACATTCACATACACACACACACAGACATTCACACATGCATAGACATTCACACACCCCCACACACAGACATTCACACGCACACACACAAAGAGACATTCACACAAACACACACACACATTCACACACACACACACAAACACATTCACACACACACACACACACACATTCACACACACAGACATTCACATACACACACACACACAGACATTCACACACACACACACATTCACTCACAGACACACACATTCACACACAGACATTCACACACAAACCCACAAACATTCACACACACACACGCCCAGACATTCACACATACACTCATACACACGCACACACATTCACACACACACAGACACACATTCACACACACAGACATTCACATACACACACACACAGACATTCACATACACACACACATTCACTCACAGACACACACATTCACACACACACATTCACAAAGACACACACACACAGACATTCACACACAAACGCACAAACATTCATACGCACAGACATTCACACATACACTCATACACATGCACACACATTCACACACACACACACACACACAAATTCACACACACAAACACACAGAAATACACACACACAAACACACACACACACTTTCACACACACACATTCACACACGTAGACATTCACACACACACACACACACACACACAGACATTCACACACACACAGACATTCACACACACACAGACATTCACACACACACAGACATTCACACACACATACACAAATATTCTCACACAGGCACAGACACACACATACACAAACATTCACAAACAGACACACACACAGACATTCACACACACACACACAGATTTTCACACACCCCCACACACAGACATTCACACACAGACACACACACAGAAATTCACACACACACACACACACACACACAGACATTCACACACACACACACACGCACACACACACAGACATTCACACGCACATTCAGACATTCACACACACACATGCAAACAGACATTCACACACACACACACTCACACACACACACACACACATTCACACACACACGCACGCACACATACACACACACATTCACACACACACACAGTCATTCACACACGCAGACACACACACACACACAGACATTCACACACACACAGACATTCACACACACACACACACACACGCACACACACACACACACACAGACAGACATTCACACACACACATTCACACACACACACAGACACACACACTCAGATATTCACACACACACATGCAAACAGACATTCACACACAAACATTAACATTCACCAGCAACACACAGATATTCACACACACCCATTAACATTCACATGCACAGGCATTCACACATGCACACACAGACATTCACACACAAACACAGACATTCTCAAGCATACACACAGACATTCGTGCACACACACACAGACATTCACAACACAGACATTCACACACCCACACAGACATTCACACATACAAACACACACAGACATTCACACACACACACACACAGACATTGACACATACACAGACATTCACACACACACACACAGACATGCACACACACAAACACACACAGACATGCACACACACACACACACAGACATTCACACATATACACACACACAGACATGCACACACACACAGACATCCACACATACACACACAGAGACATTCACACATACAAACACACACAGACATTCACACATACACACACACCGACATTCACACATACACACACAGACAGACATTCAGACACACACACACAGACAGACATTCACACACACACACACACACACACAGACATTCACACACACACAGACATTCACACGCACACACAGACATTCACACACACACACACACACAGACATTCACACATACAAACACACACAGACATTCACACACACACAGACATTCACACACACACATGCAAACAGACATTCACACACAAACATTGACATTCACCAGCAACACACAGATATTCACACACACCCATTAACATTCACATGCACAGGCATTCACACATGCACACACAGACATTCACACACAAACACAGACATTCTCAAGCATACACACAGACATTCGTGCACACACACACAGACATTCACAACACAGACATTCACACATACAAACACACACAGACATTCACACACACACACACAAACACATTCACACACACACACACACATTCACACACACAGACATTCACATACACACACACACAGACATTCACACACACACACACAAACACATTCACACACACACACATTCACACACAGACACACACATTCACACAGACACACACACAGACATTCACACACACACGCACAGACATTCACTTACAAACACACGCACAGACATTCACACACACACACAGACGTTCACACAAAGACACACAAACACATTCACACACACACACAAATTCACACACAGACACACACATTCACACAGACACACACACAGACATTCACACACACACACACAGACATTCACTCACAAACACACGCACAGACATTCACACACACACACACACACAGCTGTTCTCACACCCCCACACACAGACATTCACACACACACACACACAGACATTCACACATACAAACACACACAGACATGCACACACACACACAGACTTTCACACCCACACAGACTTTCACACACACACACAGACATGCACACACAGACATTCACACATATACACACACACAAACATGCACACACACACACAGACATTCACACATACGCACACACAGACATTCACACATACAAACACACACAGACATTCACACACAAACACACACGCAGACATTCAGACACACACACACAGACAGACATTCACATACACACACACACAGACATTCACACATGCATAGACATTCACACACCCCCACACACAGGCATTCACACGCACACACACAAAGAGACATTCACACAAATACACACACACATTCACACACACACACACAAACACATTCACACACACACACACACACACACACACATTCACACACACAGACATTCACATACACACACACACAGACATTCACACACACACACACATTCACTCACAGACACACACATTCACACACAGACATTCACACACAAACCCACAAACATTCACACACACACACGCCCAGACATTCACACATACACTCATACACACGCACACACATTCACACACACACAGACACACATTCACACACACAGCCATTCACATACACACACACATTCACTCACAGACACACACATTCACACACACACATTCACAAAGACACACACACACACAGACATTCACACACAAACGCACAAACATTCACACGCACAGACATTCACACATACACTCATACACACGCACACACACACACACACAAATTCACACACACAAACACACAGAAATTCACACACACAAACACACACACACACTTTCACACACACACACATTCACACACGTAGACATTCACACACACACACACACACAGACATTCACACACACACACAGACATTCACACACATACAGACATTCACACACACATACACAAATATTCTCACACAGGCACAGACACACACATACACAAACATTCACACACAGACACACACACAGACATTCACACACACACACACAGATTTTCACACACCCCCACACACAGACATTCACACACAGACACACACACAGAAATTCACACACACACACACACACACACACAGACATTCACACACACACACACACGCACACACACACAGACATTCACACGCACATTCAGACATTCACACACACACATGCAAACAGACATTCACACACACACATTAACATTCACACGCTCCCACTTGGACATTCACACACACACATTAACATTCACACACACATTAACATTCACACACACAGACATTCACACACACACACAGACATTCACACACACAAACACACGGATACATATATTCACACACACAGACATTCACTCAGACACAGACATTCACACACACACAGACATTCACACACACAAACACACAGACATTCACACATAGACACACAGACATTCAGACACACACACACAGACATTCACACACACACACACACACACACACAGACATTCCCACAGACACACACACAGACATTCCCACATACAGACATAAATTCACACACACACACACAGACATTCACAATCACATGCACTCACACACACATACATTCACGCACACATACACTCATGCACACATACACTCACACACACATACACTAACGCACACACACACAAAGACATTCACACACACTCACACATTTGCACACACACAGACATTCACACACACACACACGCAGACATTCACACACACACACACTCACACACACACACACACACATTCATACACACACGCACGCACACACACACACAGACATTCACACACACACACACACACAGTCATTCACACACGCAGACACACACACACGCACACACACACACACACACAGACACAGACATTCACACACACACACACATTCACACACACAGACACACACACTCAGATATTCACACACACACATGCAAACAGACATTCACACACAAACATTAACATTCACCAGCAACACACAGATATTCACACACACCCATTACCATTCACATGCACAGGCATTCACACATGCACACACAGACATTCACACACAAACACAGACATTCTCAAGCATACACACAGACATTCGTGCACACACACACAGACATTTACAACACAGACATTCAACACACCCACACAGACATTCACACATACAAACACACACAGACATTCACACACACACGCACACAGACATTGACACATACACAGACATTCACACACACACACACAGACATGCACACACACACACACAGACATGCACACACAGACATTCACACATACAAACACACACAGACATTCAGACATACAGACATTCACACCTACACACACTCACAGACATTCACACATACACACACACACACGCAGACATTCAGAAACACACACACAGACAGACATTCACATACACACACACACAGACATTCACACATGCACAGACATTCACACACCCCCACACACAGACATTCACATGCACACACACACAGAGACATTCACACAAACACACACACACATTCACACACACACACACACACACAAAAAAACACACAGACATTCACACACACAGACATTCACATACACACACACACAGACATTCACACACACACACATTCACTCACAGACACACACATTCATACACACACATTCACAAAGACACACACACACAGACATTCACACACAAACGCACATGCATTCACACACACACACGCCCAGACTTTCACACATACGCTCATACACACGTACACAAATTCACACACACAAACACACAGAAATTCACACACACAAACACACACACACACTTTCACACACACACATTCACACACATAGACATTCACACACACACACACACACACACAGACATTCACACACACACACAGACATTCACACACATACAGACATTCGTGCACACACATACAGACATTCACAACACAGACATTCAACACACCCACACAGACATTCACACATACAAACACACACAGACATTCACACACACACGCACACAGACATTCACACATACACAGACATTCACAGACACACACAGACATGAACACACACAAACACACACAGACATGCACACACACACACACAGACATTCACACATATACACACACACAGAAATGCACACACACACAGACATCCACACATACACACACAGAGACATTCACACATACAAACACACACAGTCATTCACACATACACACACACCGATATTCAAACATACACACACAGACAGACATTCAGACACACACACACAGACAGACATTCACACACACACACACAGACATTCACACACAGCCAGACCTTCACACACACACACAGACATTCACACACACACACACACACACACACAGACATTCACACATACAAACACACACAGACATTCACACACACAGACAGACATTCACACACACACAGACATTCACACACACACACAGACATGAAGACACACAAACACACACAGACATGCACACACACACACAGACATTCACACATATACACACACAGAGACATGCACACACACACACACACAGATATTCACACATACACACACAGACATTCACACATACAAACACACACAGACGTTCACACATACAGACATTCACACATACACACAGACACAGACATTCACACATACACACACGCAGACATTCAGACACAGACACACACAGACAGTCATTCACATACACACACACACAGACATTCACACACACACACAGACATTCATACACAAACGCACACAGACATTCACACACACACACACGCACAGACATTCACACACAGACACATTCACACACAGACACACAGACATTCACACACACAGACACGCACACATTCACACACACACAGACATTCACACACACACAGAGACATTCACACACACACACAGAGACATTCACACACACACACACATTCACACACAGACACACACATTCACACAGACACACACACAGACATTCACACACACACGCACAGACATTCACACACAAACACATGCACAGACATTCACACACACACACGCACACACACACAGACATTCACACGCACATTCAGACCTTCACACACACACATGCAAACAGACATTCACACACACACATTAACATTCACACGCTCCCACTTGGACATTCACACACACACATTAACATTCACACACACATTAACATTCACACACACAGACATTCACACACACACACACACAGACATTCACACACACAAACACACGGATACATATATTCACACACACAGACATTCACTCAGACACAGACATTCACACACACACAGACATTCACACACACAAACACACAGACATTCACACATAGACACACAGACATTCAGACACACACACACAGACATTCACACACACACACACACACACACACACAGACATTCCCACAGACACACACACAGACATTCCCACATACAGACATAAATTCACACACACACACACAGACATTCACAATCACATGCACTCACACACACATACATTCATGCACACATACACTCATGCACACATACACTCACACAAACATACACTAACGCACACACACACAAAGACATTCACACACACTCAGACATTTGCACACACACAGACATTCACACACACACACACACAGACATTCACACACACACACACTCACACACACACACACGCACATTCACACACACACGCACGCACACACACACACAGACATTCACACACACACACACAGTCATTCACACACGCAGACACACACACACAGACATTCACACACACAGACATTCACACACACACACACACGCACACACACACACACACACAGACACAGACATTCACACACACACACACATTCACACACACAGACACACACACTCAGATATTCACACACACACATGCAAACAGACATTCACACACAAACATTAACATTCACCAGCAACACACAGATATTCACACACACCCATTAACATTCACATGCACAGGCATTCACACATTCACGCACAGACATTCACACACAAACACATACATTCTCAAGCATACACACAGACATTCGTGCACACACACACAGACATTCACAACACAGACATTCACACACCCACACAGACATTCACACATACAAACACACACAGACATTCACACACACACGCACACAGACATTGACACATACACAGACATTCACACACACACACACAGACATGCACACACACAAACACACACAGACATGCACACACAGACATTCACACATATACACACACACACACAAACATGCACACACACACAGACATTCACACATATGCACACACAGACATTCACACATACAAACACACACAGACATTCAGACATACAGACATTCACACCTACACACACTCACAGACATTCACACATACACACACACACACGCAGACATTCACACACACACACACAGACAGACATTCACATACACACACACACAGACATTCACACATGCACAGACATTCACACACCCCCACACACAGACATTCACATGCACACACACACAGAGACATTCACACAAACACACACACACATTCACACACACACACACACACACACACAAAAACACACAGACATTCACACACACAGACATTCACATACACACACACACAGACATTCACACACACACACATTCACTCACACACACACACATTCATATACACACATTCACAAAGACACACACACACAGACATTCACACACAAACGCACAAACATTCACACACACACACGCCCAGACTTTCACACATACGCTCATACACACGTACACAAATTCACACACACAAACACATAGAAATTCACACACACAAACACACACACACACTTTCACACACACACATTCACACACATAGACATTCACACACACACACACACACACACACAGACATTCACACACACACAGACATTCACACACATACAGACATTCGTGCACACACATACAGACATTCACAACACAGACATTCAACACACCCACACAGACATTCACACATACAAACACACACAGACATTCACACACACACGCACACAGACATTCACACATACACAGACATTCACACACACACACAGACATGAACACACACAAACACACACAGACATGCACACACACACACACACACAGACATTCACACATATACACACACACAGAAATGCACACACACACAGACATCCACACATACACACACAGAGACATTCACACATACAAACACACACAGTCATTCACACATACACACACACCGACATTCAAACATACACACACAGACAGACATTCAGACACACACACACACAGACAGACATTCACACACACACACACACAGACATTCACACACAGCCAGACCTTCACACACACACACAGACATTCACACACACACACACACACACACACAGACATTCACACATACAAACACACACAGACATTCACACACACACAGACAGACATTCACACACACACAGACATTCACACACACACACAGACATGAAGACACACAAACACACACAGACATGCACACACACACACAGACATTCACACATGTACACACACAGAGACATGCACACACACACACACACAGATATTCACACATACACACACAGACATTCACACATACAAACACACACAGACGTTCACACATACAGACATTCACACATACACACAGACACAGACATTCACACATACACACACGCAGACATTCAGACACACACACACACACAGACAGTCATTCACATACACACACACACAGACATTCACACACACACACACAGACAGTCATTCACATACACACACACACAGACATTCACACACACACACAGACATTCATACACAAACGCACACAGACATTCACACACACACACACGCACAGACATTCACACACAGACACATTCACACACAGACACACAGACATTCACACACACAGACACGCACACATTCACACACACACAGACATTCACACACACACAGAGACATTCACACACACACACAGAGACATTCACACACACACACACATTCACACACAGACACACACATTCACACAGACACACACACAGACATTCACACACACACGCACAGACATTCACACACAAACACATGCACAGACATTCACACACACACACGCACACACACACAGACATTCACGCATACAAACACACACAGACATGCACACACACACACACAGACTTTCACACACACAGAGAGTTTCACACACACACACACAGTCATGCACACACACACACACAGACATGCACACACCGACATTCACACATATACACAGACACACAAACATGCACACACACACAGACATTCACACATATGCACGCACAGACATTCACACATACAAACACACACAGACATTCAGACATACAGACATTCACACCTACACACACTCACAGACATTCACACATACACACACACACGCAGACATTCAGACACACACACACAGACAGACATTCACATACACACACACACACAGACATTCACACATGCACAGACATTCACACACCCCCACACACAGACATTCACATGCACACACACACAGAGACATTCACACAAACACACACACACTTTCACCCACACAGACATTCACATAGACACACACACACAGACATTCACACATATACACACACAGAGACATGCACACACACACACACACAGACATTCACACATACACACACACAGACATTCACACATACAAACACGCACAGACGTTCACACATACAGACATTCACACATACACACACACAGACATTCACACATACACACACGCAGACATTCAGACACACACACACACAGACAGACATTCACATACACACACACACAGACATTCACACACACACACACAGACATTCATACACAAACACACACAGACATTCACACTCACACACACACACACAAACATTCACACACAGACACATTCACACACAGACACACAGACATTCACACACACAGACACGCACACATTCACACACACACGCAAACACACACAGACATTCACACACACACAGACATTCACACACACACACAGACATTCACATACACACACATTCACACACAGACACACACATTCACACAGACACACACACAGACATTCACACACACACGCACATTCACACACAAACACACGCACAGACATTCACACACACACACACACAGACATTCACACACACACACAGACATTCACACACACACACACACATACAATCATTCACACACACACACAGACGTTCACACACCCCCACACACAGACATTCACACACACACACACACAGACATTCACGCATACAAACACACACAGACATGCACACACACACACACAGACTTTCACACACACACACAGACTTTCACACACACACACACAGACATGCACACACACACACAGACATGCACACACTGACATTCACACATATACACACACACAAACATGCACATACACACACAGACATTCACACATATGCACACACAGACATTCACACATACAAACACACACAGACATTCAGACATACAGACATTCACACCTACACACACTCACAGACATTCACACATACACACACACACGCAGACATTCAGACACACACACACAGACATTCACACATGCACAGACATTCACACACCCCCATACACAGACATTCACACACACACACACACAGACATTCACACAAACACACACACACATTCACACACACACACACACACAATCACATTCACTCACACACACACACACACACAAAAACACACAGACATTCACACACACAGACATTCACATACACACACACACAGACATTCACACACACACACATTCACTCACAGACACACACATTCACACACACACATTCACAAAGACACACACACACAGACATTCATGCACAAACGCACAAACATTCACACACACACACGCACAGACATTCACACATACACTCATACACATGTACACACTTTCACACACACACACACACAAATTCACACACGCAAACACACAGAAATTCACACACACAAACACACACACTTTAACACACACACACACATTCACACACATAGACATTCACACACACACACACACACACAGACATTCACACACACAGACATTCACACACATACAGACATTCACACACACATACACAAATATTCTCACACAGACACACACACACACATACACTAACATTCACACACAGACACACACACAGACATTCACACACACACACACAGACGTTGACATACCCCCACACACAGACATTCATACACAGACACACACACAGAAATTCACACACACACACACAGACGTTCACACACACCCACACACAGACATTCACACACACAAACAAAGACATTCATACACACACACAGACATTCACACACACACAGACATTCACACGTACATGAACTCACACACACGCTCATACACACATACACTCACGCACATTCTTGCACACACACATTCTCAAACACAGACACACACAGATTCACACACACACACAGACACAGACACACACACAGACACACACACACACACAGACATTCACACACACACACAGACATTCACGCACACACACACGCACACACAGACATTCACACACACAGACATTCACACACACAGACATTCATACACAGACACACAGACATTCTCACACACACACACACACACACACACACACATAGACATTCACACACACAGGCATTCACACACACACACAGAAATTCACACACACTCACACAGACACACACACACAGACATTCGGACACACACACAGACACACACACACACAGACATTCATGCTCACACACACACGTACACTCACGCACACAGACATTCACGCAAACACACATACACTCATGCACATTCTTACACACTCACACACATTCACAAACACAGACAAACACAGATTCACACACACACACAGACGTACACAAACACACAGCCAGACATTCAAACACACAGACACACACTTCCACTCACAAACATTCACAGACACACACTCACATTCACAAACACAGACATTTGTACACACACAGACATTCGCAGAAACACACCAACATTCAGACAAATACACACTGACATTCACACACACACACACACAAAGACATTCACACACACACTCAGACATTTGCACGCACACACAAACATTCGCACACACTCAGACATTTGCACACACATACACACAGTCATTGGCTCACACACACTCAGACATTTGCACACACATACACACAGTCATTCGCTCACATACACACAGACATTCACACACACACACATAGTCACACACTCACACACAGAGACATTCACACACACATGCACACACACACAGACATTCACACCCACACACACACACAAACACACAGACACAGACATTCACTCACACACACACAGACATTCACGCACACACACAGACATTCACGCATACAAACACACACAGACATGCACACACACACACACAGACTTTCACACACACAGAGAGTTTCACACACACACACACAGTCATGCACACACACACACACAGACATGCATACACCGACATTCACACATATACACAGACACACAAACATGCACACACACACAGACATTCACACATATGCACGCACAGACATTCACACATACAAACACACACAGACATTCAGACATACAGACATTCACACCTACACACACTCACAGACATTCACACATACACACAAACACACAAAAAATCAAACACATACACGCTGACATTCATCCACACACACAGACATTCACACACACTCAGACATTTGCACGTATATAAACACAGTCATTCGCTCACACACACTCAGACATTTGCACACACATACACACAGTCATTCACTCACACACACACACACATATATTCACACACACACACACACACACACACACACACAGACATTCACACACTCACACACACTCACACACACAGACATTCACACAAACACACACAGACATTCACACACACACAGACATTCACACACACAGACACACACACAGACATTCACTCACACACACATAAAGACATTCTCACACACACACACAAACACACACACACACACACACAGATATTCACACACACAAAGACATTCACACACACACAGACATTAAAACACTCACACACACACACAGACATTCACACACACACACACAGACATTCACACACACACACACAAACACACACAGACATTCACACACACACAAACACAGACATTCACACACACACACATACACACACAAAGTCATTCACACAGACACACACAGGCATTTACACACATACACAGACATTCCCCCACACACACAGACATTCACACACACACACAGACGTTCACACAGACATGCACTCACGCACACATACACTCACGCAGACATACACGCATGCACACATACACTCACACTCATTCTTCCACACTCACACACATTCACAAACACAGACTCACACAGATTCACACACAGACACACACACAGACATACACACACAAACACCCAGACATTCACACACACAGGCACACACTTCCACACACATTCACAGGCACAGACATTTGTACACACACAGACATTCGCAGAAACACACAAACATTCACACTCATACACACTGACATTCACACAAGCACACAGACATTCACACACAGTCAGACATTTGCACACACATACACAGTCATTCACACACAATCAGACATTTGCACAACCATACACACAGTCATTCACTCACACACACACAGACATTCACACACACACACTCACACACACACAGACATTCACACACACACATGCGCACACACTCACACAGACATTCACACACACATACACACACTTACACACACACACAGACATTCACACACTCACACACACAAACATTTATACACACACACACACTGACATTCACACACACACTCAGTCATTCACACAGGCGCACACACAGGCATTCACACAAATACACAGATATTCCCACACACACACACACAGACAATCACACGCACATGCACTCACACACACATACACTCACACACATTCTTACACAAACACACACATTCAGAAACACAGACACACACAGATTCACACACACACACACTCACACAAACACATACAGGCATTCACACAGACATACAGACATTCACACACGTACACACAGACATTCACACACACACACATACATTCACAGACACACACACAGACACAGACACACACACACACAGACATTCACACACACACACACAGACACACACACACACAGATGTTCACGCAGACACACAGACATTCACACACACACACACATACACTCATGCACAATCTTACACACTCACACATATTCACAAACAGAGACACACACAGATTCACACACAGACACACACACAGACATACACACACAAACACCCAGACATTCACACACACAGACACACACTTCCACAAAAAAACATTCACAGGCACACACTGACATTCACAAACACAGACCTTTGTACACACACAGACATTCGCAGAAACACACAAACATTCAAACACATACACACTGACATTCACACACACACACACACAGACATTCACACACACTCAGACATTTGCACACACACACAGACATTCACACACACTCAGACACTTGCACAGACGTACACACAGTCATTCGCTCACACACACACAAGCATTCACACACACACACATACATTCACATACACACACACACTCACACCCAGACATTCACACAGGCACTCAGACAGATATTCCCCCACACACACATACATTCACACACACACACAGACATTCACACGCACATGCAATCACGCACACATACATTCACGCACACATACACTCACACACACATACACTCACGCATACATACACTCACGCACACATACACTCACGCACACATACACACGCACATTCTTACACTCACACACATTCACAAACACAGCCACACACAGATTCACACACAGACACACACACAGACATACACACACAAACACCGAGACATTCACAAACACAGACACAAACTTCCATACACAAACATTCACAGGCACACACTCACATTCACAAACCAAGACATTTTTACACACATAGACATTCGCAGAAACACACAAACATTCACACACCTACACACTGACATTCACACACACACAGACATTCACACACACACACATACACACACACACACACACACACACACAAACACTCAGGTCCACACACAAACATTCACAGGTACACACTCACATTCAGAAACACACAGACATTTGTACACACACAGACATTCGCAGATACAAACGAACATTCATAGACATACACACTGACATTCACACACACAGACATTCACACACACTCAGACTCTTGCATACACACACACAGACATTCACACACACTCAGACATATGCACACACATACACACAGTCATTTGCTCTCACACACACACACATTCGCACACACACATATTTGCATGCACAAACACACACACACAGACATTCTCACACACAGATGTCCGCGCGCACACACACACAGACATTTGCACACGCACATACAGGCATTAGCACACACACACACACAGACATTCGCACACACACCGACATTCTCACACACACTCACACACACAGACAGTCACAGACATTCACACATGAACATACTTTCACACACACACACATACACACAGATATTCGCACAGACACAGACATTCAAACAGACACAGGAATTCACATACACATCCACACACACAAACAGAAATTCACACACATACACAGAGACATTCACACACACAAACAAAGACATTCACACACACATTCAGACATTCACACACACACATGCAAACAGACATTCACACACACACATTAACATTCACACGCTCCCACATGGACATTCACACACAAACATTAACATTCACACACACAGACATTCACACACACAGACATTCACACACACACATACACACACAGACATTCACACACACAAACACACGGATACACATATTCACACACACAGACATTCACTCAGACACCGACATTCACACACACACAGACATTCACACACACAAACACACAGACATTCACACATAGACACACAGACATTCAGCCACACACACACACAGACATTCACACACACACACACACACATTCACAGACATTCACACAGACACACGCACAGACATTCCCACACACAGACATAAATTCACACACACACACAAAGACATTCAAACACACATGCACTCACACACACATACATTCACGCACACATACACTCACGCAAACATACACTCACGCACACATACACTAACGCACACATTCACACGCACTTTCTTACACATTCACACACATTCACAAACACAGACACAAAAAGATTCACACACAGACACACACACACAAACACCCTGACATTCACACACACAGACACACACTTCCACACAGAAACATTCACAGGCACACACTCACATTCACAAACCAAGACATTTGTTCACACGCAGATATTCGCAGAAACACACAAACATTCACACAACTACACACTGACATTCACACACACACACAGACATTCACACACACTCAGACATTTGCACACACATACACAGTCATTCACACACACTCAGACATTTGCACACACATACACATAGTCATTCGCTCACACACAGACATTCACACACACAAACACACACACACACACACAGACATTCACACACACACACAGTCACACACACATTCGCACACATACATATTTGCATGCACACACACAAACACACAGACATTCTCACACACAGATGTCCGCACGCACACACACACAGACATTTGCACACACACATACAGGCATTAGCACACACACACACACACACACACAGACATTTGCACACACACAGACATTCTCACACATACTCACCCACACACAGACAGGCACAGGCATTCACACATGAAAATACTTTCACTCACACACACATACACACAGATTTTCGCACAGACACAGACATTCAAACAGACACAGGAATTCACATACACATCCACACATACAAACAGAAATTCACACACATACACACAGACATTCACACACACAAACAAAGACATTCACACGCACACTCAGACATTCACACACAAACATGCAAACAGACATTCACACACACACATTAACATTCACATGCTCCCACATGGACATTCACACACACACATTAACATTCACACACACAGACATTCACACACACAGACATTCACACACACACACACACAGAAATTCACACACACAAACACACGGATACACATATTCACACACACAGACATTCACTCAGACACAGACATTCACACAAACACAGAGACATTCACACATAGTCAGACAGACATTCACACTTGGACACACAGACATTCAGACACACTCACACACACACAGAAATTCTCACACACACACAGACATTTACACAAACACACACACACACACAGACATTCACACACACAAAAACAGACATTCACACACACACACACAGACATTTCCACACACACACATACATTCACACACACACACACACAGACATTCACACGCACATGCACTCACACACACTTACATTCACGCACACATACACTCACGCACACATACACTCATGCATACATACACTCACGCACACATACACTCACGCACACATACACAAGAACATTCTTACATACTCACACACATTCACAAACACAGACACACACAGATTCACACACAGACACACACACAGACATACACACACAAACACCCAGACATTCACACACACGGACACACTCTTCCACACAAAAACATTCACAGGCACACACTCACATTCACAAACACAGACATTTGTACACACACAGACATTCGCAGAAACACACAAACATTCACACACATACACACTGACATTCACACACACGCACACAGACATTCACAAACACTCAAACATTTGCACGCACAAACAGACATTCACACACACTCAGACACTTGCACACACGTACACACAGTCATTCGCTCACACACACACACAGACATTCGCACACACACACACTCACACACACAGACATTCACACACTCGCAAACACACACACACACAAACATTCACACACACACACTCACACACACACAGACATTCACACACACACACAAACACACATACAGACATTCACACAGACATTCTCAAGCACATGCACTCACACACACATACATTCATGCACAGACACACACATTCACACAGACACACACACAGACATTCACACACACACGCACAGACATTCACACACAAACACACGCACAGACATTCACACACACACACAGACGTTCACACAGACATGCACTCACGCACACATACACTTACGCAGACATACATGCATGCACACATACACTCACACTCATTCTTCCACACTCACACACATTCACAAACACAGACTCACACAGATTCACACACAGACACACACACAGACATACACACACAAACACCCAGACATTCACACACACAGGCACACACTTCCACACACATTCACAGGCACAGACATTTGTACACACACAGACATTCGCAGAAACACACAAACATTCACACGCATACACACTGACATTCACACAAACACACAGACATTCACACACAGTCAGACATTTGCACACACATACACAGTCATTCACACACAATCAGACATTTGCACAACCATACACACAGTCATTCGCTCACACACACACAGACATTCACACACACACACACACAGATATTCACACACACACATACGCACACACACACAGAGACATTCACACACACACACACACACTTACACACACACACAGACATTCACACACTCACACACACAGACATTTATACACACACACACACTGACATTCACACACACACTCAGTCATTCACACAGGCGCACACACAGGCATTCACACAAATACACAGACATTCCCACACAGACACACAATCACACGCACATGCACTCACACACACATACACTCACACACATTCTTACACAAACACACACATTCAGAAACACAGACACACACAGATTCAAACACACACACACTCACACAAACACATACAGACATTCACACAGACATACAGACATTCACACACGTACACACAGACATTCACACACACACACATACATTCACACACACAGACACAGACACAGACACAGACACACACAGACATTCACACACACACAGACACACACACACACACACACACACAGATGTTCACGCACACACACACATACATTCACACACACACACACTTCCACACACAAGCATTCACAGGCACACACTCACATTCACAAACCAAGACATTTGTACACACATACACATTCGCAGAAACACACAAACATTCACACATCTACACACTGAAATTCACACACATACACAGTCTTTCACACACACTCAGTCATTTGCCAACACATACACAGTCATTCACACACACACACACAGACATTCACACACACACACACACATACAAACACTCACATCCACACACAAACATTCACAGGTACACACTCACATTCAGAAACACACAGACATTTGTACACAAACAGACATTCGCAGAAACACACAAACATTCATAGACATACACACTGACATTCACACACACATTCACACACACTCAGACATTTGCATACACACACACAGACATTCACAAACACACACAGACATTTGCACACACATACACACAGTCATTTGTTCTCACACACACAAATTTGCACACACACATATTTGCATGCACACACACACACAAAGGCACTCTCACACACAGATGTCCGCACGCACACACACACAGACATTTGCACACACACATACAGGCATTAGCACGCACACACACACAGACATTCTCACACACATTCACTCACACACAGACAGGCACAGACATTCACACATGAACATACTTTCACACACACAGACATACAAACAGATATTCGGAAAGACACAGACATTCAAACAGACACAGGAATTCACATACACATCCACACACACAAACAGAAATTCACACACATACACACAGACATTCACACACACAAACAAAGACATTCACACGCACATTCAGGCTTCAAACACACACATGCAAACAGACACTCACACACACACATTATCATTCACACGCCCCCACAGGGACATTCACACACACACATTAACATTCACACACACAGACATTCACACACACAAACACATGGATACACATATTCACACACACAGACATTCACTCAGACACAGACATTCACACACACACACAGACATTCACACACACAAACACACAGACATTCACACATAGTCACACAGACATTCAGACACACACACACAAAGACATTCACACACACAACACACACACAGACATTCACAGAGACACACACACAGACATTCACACACACAGACATAAATTCACACATACAAACACAGACATTCACATGCACATGCATGCACACACACACACATACATTCACACACACATACACTCACGCACACATACACTCGCGCACACATTCACACGCACCTTCTTACACACTCACACACATTCACAAACACAGACACACACAGATTCACACACAGACACACACACAGACATACACGCATAAACACCCTGACATTCACACACACAGACGCACACTTCCACACAGAAACATTCACAGGCACACACTCACATTCACAAACCAAGACATTTGTACACATGCAGACATTTGCAGAAGCACACAAAAATTCACACACCTACACACTGACATTCACACACACACAGACATTCACACACACTCAGACATTTGCACACACATACACATTAATTCACACACACTCAGACATTTGCACATACATACACAAAGTCATTCGCTGACACACAGACATTCACACACACACACACTCACTCACACACACAAACACTCACGTCCACACACAAACATTCAAAGGCACACACTCACATTCAGAAGCCAAGACATTTGTACACACACAGACATTCACAGAAACACGCAAACATTCACACACCTACACACTGACATTCACACACACACAGACATTCACACACACTCAGACATTTGCACACACATACACAGTCATTCACAAACACTCAGACATTTGCACACACATACACAAAGTCATTAACTCACACACAGACATTCACACACACACACACACTCACACACACACAGAAACACTAACGTCCACACACAAACATTCACAGGCACACACTCACATTCACAAACCAAGACATTTGTACACACATAGACATTCGCAGAAACACACAAACATTCACACACCTACACACTGACATTCACACACACACACAGACATTCACACACACTCAGACATTTGCACACACATACACAGTCATTCACACACACTCAGACATTTGCACACACATACACACAGTCATTCGCTCACATACACACAGACATTCACACACACACACATAGTCACACACTCACACACAGAGACATTCACACACACATGCACACACACACAGACATTCACACCCACACACACACACAAACACACAGACACAGACATTCACTCACACACACACAGACATTCACGCACACACACAGACATTCACGCACACACACAGACATTCACACACTCACACACACATACACTCATGCACATTCTTACACACTCACACACATTCAAATACACAGACCAACACAGATTCACAGACAGTCACACACACTGACTTACACACACACACAACCAGACATTCACACACACAGACACATACTTCCACACACAAACATTCACAGGCACACACTCACATTCACAAACACAGACATTTGTACTCACACAGACATTCGCAGAAACACACAAAAAATCAAACACATACACGCTGACATTCATCCACACACACAGACATTCACACACACTCAGACATTTGCACGTATATAAACACAGTCATTCGCTCACACACACTCAGACATTTGCACACACATACACACAGTCATTCACTCACACACACACACACATATATTCACACACACACACACACACACACACACACAGACATTCACACACTCACACACACTCACACACACAGACATTCACACAAACACACACAGACATTCACACACACACAGACATTCACACACACAGACACACACACAGACATTCACACACACACACATAAAGACATTCTCACACACACACACAAACACACACACACACACACACACACAGATATTCACACACACAAAGACATTCACACACACACAGACATTAAAACACTCACACACACACACAGACATTCACACACACACACACAGACATTCACACACACACACACAAACACACACAGACATTCACACACACACAAACACAGACATTCACACACACACACACACACACAAAGTCATTCACACAGACACACACAGGCATTTACACACATACACAGACATTCCCCCACACACGCAGACATTCACACACACACACAGACGTTCACACAGACATGCACTCACGCACACATACACTCACGCAGACATACACGCATGCACACATACACTCACACTCATTCTTCCACACTCACACACATTCACAAACACAGACTCACACAGATTCACACACAGACACACACACAGACATACACACACAAACACCCAGACATTCACACACACAGGCACACACTTCCACACACATTCACAGGCACAGACATTTGTACACACACAGACATTCGCACTCATACACACTGACATTCACACAAGCACACAGACATTCACACACAGTCAGACATTTGCACACACATACACAGTCATTCACACACAATCAGACATTTGCACAACCATACACACAGTCATTCACTCACACACACACAGACATTCACACACACACACACACACACACACACACAGACATTCACACACACACATGCGCACACACTCACACAGACATTCACACACACATACACACACTTACACACACACACAGACATTCACACACTCACACACACAAACATTTATACACACACACACACTGACATTCACACACACACTCAGTCATTCACACAGGCGCACACACAGGCATTCACACAAATACACAGACATTCCCACACACACACACACAGACAATCACACGCACATGCACTCACACACACATACACTCACACACATTCTTACACAAACACACACATTCAGAAACACAGACACACACAGATTCACACACACACACACTCACACAAACACATACAGGCATTCACACAGACATACAGACATTCACACACGTACACACAGACATTCACACACACACACATACATTCACAGACACACACACAGACACAGACACACACACACACAGACATTCACACACACACACACAGACACACACACACACAGATGTTCACGCAGACACACAGACATTCACACACACACACACATACACTCATGCACAATCTTACACACTCACACATATTCACAAACAGAGACACACACAGATTCACACACAGACACACACACAGACATACACACACAAACACCCAGACATTCACACACACAGACACACACTTCCACAAAAAAACATTCACAGGCACACACTGACATTCACAAACACAGACCTTTGTACACACACAGACATTCGCAGAAACACACAAACATTCAAACACATACACACTGACATTCACACACACACACACACAGACATTCACACACACTCAGACATTTGCACACACACACAGACATTCACACACACTCAGACACTTGCACAGACGTACACACAGTCATTCGCTCACACACACACAAACATTCACACACACACACATACATTCACATACACACACACACTCACACCCAGACATTCACACAGGCACTCAGACAGATATTCCCCCACACACACATACATTCACACACACACACAGACATTCACACGCACATGCAATCACGCACACATACATTCACGCACACATACACTCACACACACATACACTCACGCACACATACACTCACGCACACATACACACGCACATTCTTACACTCACACACATTCACAAACACAGCCACACACAGATTCACACACAGACACACACACAGACATACACACACAAACACCGAGACATTCACAAACACAGACACAAACTTCCATACACAAACATTCACAGGCACACACTCACATTCACAAACCAAGACATTTTTACACACATAGACATTCGCAGAAACACACAAACATTCACACACCTACACACTGACATTCACACACACACAGACATTCACACACACACACATACACACACACACACACACACACACACAAACACTCAGGTCCACACACAAACATTCACAGGTACACACTCACATTCAGAAACACACAGACATTTGTACACACACAGACATTCGCAGATACAAACGAACATTCATAGACATACACACTGACATTCACACACACAGACATTCACACACACTCAGACTCTTGCATACACACACACAGACATTCACACACACTCAGACATATGCACACACATACACACAGTCATTCGCTCTCACACACACACACATTCGCACACACACATATTTGCATGCACAAACACACACACACAGACATTCTCACACACAGATGTCCACGCGCACACACACACAGACATTTGCACACGCACATACAGGCATTAGCACACACACACACACAGACATTCGCACACACACCGACATTCTCACACACACTCACACACACAGACAGTCACAGACATTCACACATGAACATACTTTCACACACACACACATACACACAGATATTCGCACAGACACAGACATTCAAACAGACACAGGAATTCACATACACATCCACACACACAAACAGAAATTCACACACATACACAGAGACATTCACACACACAAACAAAGACATTCACACACACATTCAGACATTCACACACACACATGCAAACAGACATTCACACACACACATTAACATTCACACGCTCCCACATGGACATTCACACACAAACATTAACATTCACACACACAGACATTCACACACACAGACATTCACACACACACATACACACACAGACATTCACACACACAAACACACGGATACACATATTCACACACACAGACATTCACTCAGACACCGACATTCACACACACACAGACATTCACACACACAAACACACAGACATTCACACATAGACACACAGACATTCAGCCACACACACACACACTGACATTCACACACACACACACACACACACATTCACAGACATTCACACAGACACACGCACAGACATTCCCACACACAGACATAAATTCACACACACACACAAAGACATTCAAACACACATGCACTCACACACACATACATTCACGCACACATACACTCACGCAAACATACACTCACGCACACATACACTAACGCACACATTCACATGCACTTTCTTACACATTCACACACATTCACAAACACAGACACAAAAAGATTCACACACAGACACACACACAGACATACACACACAAACACCCTGACATTCACACACACAGACACACACTTCCACACAGAAACATTCACAGGCACACACTCACATTCACAAACCAAGACATTTGTTCACACGCAGATATTCGCAGAAACACACAAACATTCACACAACTACACACTGACATTCACACACACACACAGACATTCACACACACTCAGACATTTGCACACACATACACAGTCATTCACACACACTCAGACATTTGCACACACATACACATAGTCATTCGCTCACACACAGACATTCACACACACAAACACACACACACACACACAGACATTCACACACACACACAGTCACACACACATTCGCACACATACATATTTGCATGCACACACACAAACACACAGACATTCTCACACACAGATGTCCTCACGCACACACACACAGACATTTGCCCACACACATACAGGCATTAGCACACACACACACACACACACACACACACAGACATTTGCACACACACAGACATTCTCACACACACTCACCCACACACAGACAGGCACAGGCATTCACACATGAAAATACTTTCACTCACACACACATACACACAGATTTTCGCACAGACACAGACATTCAAACAGACACAGGAATTCGCATACACATCCACACATACAAACAGAAATTCACACACATACACACAGACATTCACACACACAAACAAAGACATTCATACGCACACTCAGACATTCACACACAAACATGCAAACAGACATTCACACACACACATTAACATTCACATGCTCCCACATGGACATTCACACCCACACATTAACATTCACACACACAGACATTCACACACACAGACATTCACACACACACACACAGAAATTCACACACACAAACACACGGATACACATATTCACACACACAGACATTCACTCAGACACAGACATTCACACAAACACAGAGACATTCACACATAGTCAGACAGACATTCACACTTGGACACACAGACATTCAGACACACTCACACACACACAGAAATTCTCACACACACACAGACATTTACACAAACACACACACACACACAGACATTCACACACACAAAAACAAACAGACATTCACACACACACACACAGACATTTCCACACACACACATACATTCACACACACACACACAGACATTCACACGCACATGCACTCACACACACTTACATTCACGCACACATACACTCACGCACACATACACTCATGCATACATACACTCACGCACACATACACTCACGCACACATACACAAGAACATTCTTACATACTCACACACATTCACAAACACAGACACACACAGATTCACACACAGACACACACACAGACATACACACACAAACACCCAGACATTCACACACACGGACACACTCTTCCACACAAAAACATTCACAGGCACACACTCACATTCACAAACACAGACATTTGTACACACACAGACATTCGCAGAAACACACAAACATTCACACACATACACACTGACATTCACACACACGCACACAGACATTCACAAACACTCAAACATTTGCACGCACAAACAGACATTCACACACACTCAGACACTTGCACACACGTACACACAGTCATTCGCTCACACACACACACAGACATTCGCACACACACACACTCACACACACAGACATTCACACACACACTCGCAAACACACACACACACAAACATTCACACACACACACACTCACACACACACAGACATTCACACACACACACAAACACACATACAGACATTCACACAGACATTCTCAAGCACATGCACTGACACACACATACATTCATGCACAGACACACACATTCACACAGACACACACACAGACATTCACACACACACGCACAGACATTCACACACAAACACACGCACAGACATTCACACACACACACAGACGTTCACACAGACATGCACTCACGCACACATACACTCACGCAGACATACATGCATGCACACATACACTCACACTCATTCTTCCACACTCACACACATTCACAAACACAGACTCACACAGATTCACACACAGACACACACACAGACATACACACACAAACACCCAGACATTCACACACACAGGCACACACTTCCACACACATTCACAGGCACAGACATTTGTACACACACAGACATTCGCAGAAACACTCAAACATTCACACGCATACACACTGACATTCACACAAACACACAGACATTCACACACAGTCAGACATTTGCACACACATACACAGTCATTCACACACAATCAGACATTTGCACAACCATACACACAGTCATTCACTCACACACACACAGACATTCACACACACACACACACAGATATTCACACACACACATACGCACACACACACAGAGACATTCACACACACACACACACTTACACACACACACAGACATTCACACACTCACACACACAGACATTTATACACACACACACACACTGACATTCACACACACACTCAGTCATTCACACAGGCGCACACACAGGCATTCACTCAAATACACAGACATTCCCACACACACACACAATCACACGCACATGCACTCACACACACATACACTCACACACATTCTTACACAAACACACACATTCAGAAACACAGACACACACAGATTCAAACACACACACACTCACACAAACACATACAGACATTCACACAGACATACAGACATTCACACACGTACACACAGACATTCACACACACACACATACATTCACACACACACACACAGACACAGACACAGACACACACAGACATTCACACACACACAGACACACACACACACACACACACACAGATGTTCACGCACACACACACATACATTCACACACACACACACTTCCACACACAAGCATTCACAGGCACACACTCACATTCACAAACCAAGACATTTGTACACACATACCCATTCGCAGAAACACACAAACATTCACACATCTACACACTGAAATTCACACACATACACAGTCTTTCACACACACTCAGTCATTTGCCAACACATACACAGTCATTCACACACACACACACAGACATTCACACACACACACACACATACAAACACTCACATCCACACACAAACGTTCACAGGTACACACTCACATTCAGAAACACACAGACATTTGTACACAAACAGACATTCACAGAAACACACAAACATTCATAGACATACACACTGACATTCACACACACATTCACACACACTCAGACATTTGCATACACACACACAGACATTCACACACACTCAGACATTTGCACACACATACACACAGTCATTTGCTCTCACACACACAAATTTGCACACACACATATTTGCATGCACACACACACACAAAGACACTCTCACACACA